>NC_057806.1:111289643-111485301 GCF_018294505.1 Triticum aestivum
TATATATATATATATATATATATATATATATATATATATATATATATATATCCTGCCAGCCCCCAAGTCTTCTGATTATGATAAACTTGAATAATCTGTAGACTTGAAATATTTACAAGCTTCTATCCTAGACTCCCTCCAAGTCCCGTTTAAAAACTTAAACCGGATGCTGATGATAGCATAACTTTGCATTTGTTTTCCCCAAGGGCCAGTTTAATCAGTATGAATGAGCCGGTCCTATTAATCATTGTGTAAAAGAACAGAACTTAACTGCATAGCCCCCATGAGTCGGTTGGGACTGTCAACAACACATGTCGGTGTCAAAACCGGCGGATCTCAGGTAGGGGATCCCGAACTATGCGTCTAAGGCGGATGGTAACAGGAGGCAGGGGACACGGTGTTTACCCAGGTTCGGGCCCTCTTGATGGAGGTAGTACCCTACGTCCTGCTTGATTGATTTTGATGATATGAGTATTACAAGAGTTGATCTACCACGAGATCGTAGAGGCTAAACCCTAGAAGCTAGCCTATGGTATGATTGTTGTATATATCTATCGACTAGCCTAGCCTCGGTTTATATAATGCACCAGAGTCCTAGGATAACAAGAGTCCTAGCCGAATACGCCGGTGGGGAGAAGTCCTTGTCTTGATCGCCAAGTCTTGTGGAATCTTCCTTGTATGCGGCAGCTGTCCAAACTGGCCCATGAGTATACGGCCATGGGGGTCCTCGGCCCAATCTAATAGGTCGGGAGATGACATGGTGAGTACCCCTTAGTCCAGGACACCGTCAGTAGCCCCCTGAACTGGTCTTCAAGTTAGGGACGCTCCTCGATTCTTCCGAACTGTTCTTCACCAACGGCCGTCGGTCTTGAAAACCGGTTCAACAAATCTTCCCATCTTCTATCTTGAGGATTGCCGAGCTAAATCTGAAGATCTCACACGTCGGGTATCCGAGGAGCCCTTTAAGTCTTCGGCCTTTATCAATGCCTTGTTATTTTTATGCCACACCTCGGGTTTGAAGTTGTTCCCGGGCGGCAGCGTCCTCTTGCGTCCGAGCTCCAACTCCGGACTACATTCGAAGTATCTTTTGCAGCTGAGCACCAACGCCGGACCGCTTCCGAGCTCTAACGCCGGAATGTATCCGAGCTCCAACGTCGGACTATGTATCCGAGCTCCAACGCCGGACTGTATCCGAGGTGTCATAAATCACCTTGGTTCAAAGAAGTTGAAGGAATTTAGCCGAGCTTTAATGCCAGAAATGCCCTCTATGGAGCCAGCCACTAGTGCCCGAGCTTTATGCCGGACTGCTTCCGAGATGGTGCACCACCCCGAATGTGGGCCGATTTTTTGTCAATATTTTTGATTGGTGCAATTTATTCTCTGCCGAGATATATAGCCAGTAGCCCTCAAGGTGTGTATCGGTCTAAAACCCGAGATGCACCTGAAGGATGACATAAGACCGCTGATCCCAGTAGCCACTGAGACTTAGGTTGATTTGCAAGATCGGTCTGAGGATCAACTCCTAGCTCGGCAGAATACTTTGGGACACAAAAAGCGGTGTGCAGAGTCCTCGAGACTCAGGTTGGGTGCAGCCGACCAACCTAAGGATCAAAATCTCCTCGGAAACTGGATTGCACTTAAAATTTTCTGCATTGGACATGCAATGTTGTAGCCCCCGAGACACCGGTCGGGTGGCAACACCAGATCAGGGGATCGATGTGCCCCTTTAATATTTGTAAATAATAAGCCTGAAGCCCAGTAGCCCCCGAGCCTTAATGCGGGCACGGGTGGCCGAATTAAGGATCGATACCCATAGTAAAATAAAAAATTATGTGTAATGACTCTATGTATCCAAGTACTTTATGTCATTAATGCTCGGATCCGCATTGTACAAAACTTTGTTGACCGACCATCGGCTTGCACCTCCTCGGCCAGTAGCCGAGGAGTGTTTGTCCTACTTTATAAAGCCTTTATGAGGGCAAAGATTTATGACAAACAAGGCAATCTGGCCATACGGCTTTATAAACAAAGGTACGCGGAGAGATATGTTATATTACTGTTTAACATAAGAAATATCTTCCAAAGAAAATACTCCCGCTATCGGTTCGTTTCTTTGGGTTGTCATGGTAAGAATGATTGTCGGGGGTTTGGTGCAACATATGCCAACGGATGGCTTATCATGGTGGGGGCGAGTAGAACGTTGCCGGTGCCTGGAAACGGGATGAGGCGAAGACATGCACACCAGCGAATCTTACCCAGCTTCGTGGCTCTCCGGGAAGATAATACCCCTACTGCTGCTCTGCGGGGTCTCCGCATGATCACTATGGTCAAGTGTTTACACGGTTGCTCCTTGAGCTGTGTCTGGTGGTAGGAGAGGGCAAGGCTAGCTCTCTCCTTCTATTTGGTATGGTATAGAACTACTGGGATCCAACCCTTTGCATGGGTGCCCTAGGGGGTTTATATAGGCCTACCCCCCAGGGGTACAACAATAATTTGACTGGGCGCGGTCCCGGCCGTCAGTGCCTCCGACCTCCGACTTCTCCGCCGACTGGTGGGGCCCGCCGACTGGTCTGGTACAGAGCTGACAGGCCGCGTCCACCGCGGGCGGGTCTTGCCGGCTGCTGATTACTGTAGCCGTGCTCCTGATGATGCAAGCTTGGTCATGGGGTCGTGGCAACAGCCCCGCCGCCTGGTGGGCGATCACTGTGGCCACTCCCCATCTCTTCTTGATTAATGGCGCGTGGGCCCCGGGGGAGGGCTCGGCCGACTCCCCCGGGCCGACTCCCGACGGGTCCGACTGGCGGTTCTCCCGCTGTCTCCCGAGGTCTCGCTGACTGGTGGGCCCCACTGCCTCCAGGCCGTACAGACGAGTCGTTGTGGGCGCAGGACCAGGTACAGTGGTGCTGATGTCAAGGCCGGCTAGGCAACAGTGCCACGCCGTAGGGAGATCTTCCCAAGTACGGCGTGCTGTAGCCATGCCTGCCCTTGGTAAGGGGCGGGGAGTGGGCTTCATCGTAGCCACGCCCCTGCCCCGTCCCCCTCGATGAGGTCACGGTTTGTTGGAGTCGCCGGCCGACTCCCCAAAGCCGGCTTCTCTGGAAGTCGCCCCTAAGACTCAGTCGTGAGCGGGCAGTTGGCCGCCTTGCCGTAGACTCCCCAGGAGGCGGCTCTTCGCCCTGTGGTCTTAAGGGGCGCAGCCTGCCCCGATGTCTTAAAAGGTTATGGGCTCGGGTTGGCCTACCCGTGGCACATTACTCCGACAGTAGTCCCCGAAGCTGGTGAGGCGCCGCGGACGATCGGCCGAGAAGCCTCAGCAGTTTCTCTATCCGGGTGCTCAACACATGGTCTTGATTGACTTCTGCCGGGCTGACTAGAAGGAGTCGGACTCGCCCAACTCGGACTCACTCAATTCCGACTTGCTCAGCAGTTCGAACATCGCGGCGGGATTTCAAGTGGCGTGCTAGCTAAGCTTCTAGGCCGCCGCCCGTTCTTGGCCTGTCACGCGAGGGCACGTGGCCAGGCCGTCCTGCCAGCCCACGCGCGCGACGGGACAGGCCCGTAGGTGGGACCCGCCACTACCGCGCCTCGGCGCCCGAGCGGATCCGCTGCGGCCCGGTGGACGGTTGGGATTCCCGTGAAGTTACTGCGCGCAGTAACTTTACGTGGATCCTGGGGGTCGTGGGGTGTTGGGCGCAGTAAATGCCCACGTCCGCCCCCTCGGCTTCGCAGTCCACGGGGCTATAAGTAGGGGAAAGAGGGGGGCACGCGCGCCCCTCCTTCCCACTACCCCTTGCTTTCTTCCTCCTCGCAGCTCCTCGCTCTCCTGCTTCCTCTTCTCTTCTTCGCTCCGCCACACGCCCAGGCTCCGGCGAACGCTGCGGTGACAGCTCGTGATGAGTTCTTCCTCCGCTGCCACGCCTCCCCCAGTGCGCTCCGGCACCTGGGACGGCTCCGAAGTCCACGAAGACCATATCGAGTTCCTCCGCCGGACCCGTCGGCTTCCCGATGAAGATCGTGTGCAGGTGCTTCTTGCGCCGGCGGGGGATATTTCCCCCGCCCCGCAGGAGGGCGAGCGGGTCATCTTCCGCTCGCACTGCCTGCGCGGGCTGGGGCTGCCGGCGAGCAGCTTTTTCCGGTCGTTCATGGAGTTCTACGGCCTACAGCCGCACCACCTCACCCCCAACACAGTGGTGCTATTGTCCGCCTTCGTGGCTCTGTGCGAAGGCTTCCTCGGAGTCCTCCCCACCCTCGAGCTCTGGGGGGAGTTCTTCTTCTCCAAGCTCAGCACCCAGGCCGCGGGCGTGCCTGCTCAGTGCGGCGCCTTCATCGCCGTGCGAAGGACAGGAGCCGACAACCACTTTCCCTCCATCTCGCTGTTGAAGTCGGTGAAGATATGGCAGCGGTCCTACATCTATGTCAGGAACGTCGCCACGAGCGGCGACTGGGTTAATCTGCCGGCCTTCGAAGCCGGCCCGCCGGCTGGCAGACTGCCCAACTGGTCGTACCGGGCCAGGTCGCTGACGCCTGCGGGAGCCGGCGCCATCACGCGACTACGAGTGCTCATGCAGTCGGACGGTCTGACAGGTCCGGACCTGCTGGCCGCCTTCGTCTCGCGCCGAGTTCTCCCAATCCAAGGCCGCCCTCACATGATATGCCAGATGAGCGGGGGCCGCGACCCGAGTCGAATGTGCACCAAGGACATGCCTCACGAAGAGGTGGCCCTTATGGTGAACTACCTCTCGGACAGCAGGCTCCCGGAGGACTGGCGATTCGGCAAGGAGCCATGCTCCCGCGCCAACCCCCCGCCCGTGGTGAGTCGCCTTTCTTTTCTTTCTTTGGATTGTCTTCTTCTTGCCGAGTTTTGTTCTGATCAGTGGGCTTTTGGTTAGAATCCCCTTCTTCACCCACCAGCCGGCACCTCGGGGCCGGCCCGTGAGTTCGTCGCTGACCGGGCGGAGAGCGATGTCGATGACCCCGATCTGGGGGCGGCGGCTCTGGAAGACGACGCCGAGGGAGGAGGTGGGACGACAAGCAACTTCAGGCCCTCGGCTACCTTCGCCGACTAGCCAGAACACGACACCGAGGGAGGTTTCGCCCCTCGCCATCGGCCAGGAGCCAGCCAGCCGGGCGCGGGCTCTTCTGCCGCGTCGGGCGCTCCAGGCGGCGGGAAAAAAGCACCGCGCTGCGCCGACTTTGTTCGCCAGCCGGCCGAAGAAGCCCAAGGGCTCGGCTGCGGCGACCCGGCGGGACGAGGCAGCCACGAAGGCCATCCGCTTCCGTAAGGAAGTGAAGAAGCTGCCGTTGGTCTCTGCGTAAGTATTCTGTCTTCAAAGTTTATTCTTTCTTCATGTTTTGTCTGATTCTCTGCTCGCCCCTCTTTCTTCAGGGCCCCCCTCTCTCTTGAGTGGGTCGCCGCCGCCTCCGTCATGGCGTCAGCGGAGACGCCCGCCACCACTCGGCAGATAGACCCCGCTGCCGACCTCCGGGAGGCGACAGAGCGCAATGCACAGGAGAAGTGCAATGAAGAAGAAGCCCTCCGCCTGGAGAAGGCGGAGGCCGACAGGGCGGAGGCCTCCGCTAAGAAAAAACTAGCGGAGGCCGAAGCCGTCGCCGCGGCGAAGCAGCAGGCCGAGGAAGCCGCACGCCGCCAGTCGGCCTTGCTTGTTGCCCCGCTGAACTCTGCGCCGCCGCCCCTGGAGTTCGCGGGGCAGACTGGAGAAGCCGGCGGGGAGAACCTCGTCGAGGAGAGGGAAGGCGGCGAGCCCTCTACTCCGGGTGCGAACGTTCCGCCGCCGCCTCTGCCACCGTCTGAAGGCGTGCAAGGCGAGCAGCCAGCGGACCCTCCGGTGCCGCCGACCGAAGACGAGGCCGTGGCGAGGCTACTCCTCCAGGTCGGCTCGCCAGCGCGCCGTCGTCTGGAGAAGGCGACTTCGGCACCCCGCCCCCTGGAAGCCGGCACCGCCAGCTCGGCGGCTCCAGATGCCGAAGCGACGAGCGCCGCACCTGTTGGGTGGGTGCGAGGAGGCGGCACAGGGCCGCTGAACCGGGCACTCCTGGACGTCCAGGCGAAGCTCTGCGCTAAGGGCGACGCCCTCCAGAGTTGCACCAAGGCGTTCCTAACGGCGCGGGCAGCCATCCGGGTATGTTTTTTCTTTGGGCCTTTGTTTTTCTTGTTCCTCTCTGTGGGGGCGCGCCAGCGCACCCACTGGGTGTAGTCCCCGAGTTTCGGGCCGGCTGCTGAGCAGGCGGCCCGGAACTCCAATTGATGAACTTTTGGGTACTAACTTTGTCTGAAATGCTTGTTGCGGGATTACCACAACCTCCGCATCACTGCCTTCAACCGTAATGTTGAAGAGCTGGGCAAGCGGACCGCCGACTTGGCGGAGAGCCGGAGTAAGTCCTTCCCTCTTTTTTCTTCTCCGCGGGGGCGCGCTAGCGCACCCGCGGGTTGTAGTCCCCGAGATTCGGGCCGACTGCTGAGCAGTCGGGCTGGATCTCCCCGACGACCTACTTATTGATGACTGTTGTCTTTCTTCCTTTCCTTCAGGAGCCAACGCTGCTCTTTAACAGCAACTGAGCGAAGCCAACTCCGCCCTGCTCGCCAAAGGGGAGGAGTGCAACAGGCTCGCCACAGAGCGCGATCTGCTGGCCACTCAGTTGGCAGAATAGAAGGAGCTGCTTGCGAAGTCGCAGAGGGAGGCGGGGGAGACGAAAACCGCCCTCTTGGCTGAGTTCGCGAGTGAGCGCTCCTCCTGGTCTGACAAGGAGGCGCTGCTGTCCTCCGGCTTCCACGAGATTGAAGACATCGTTGATGGTGAGTCTCTTTATTTTCTTTCTTCGAGCTGCCGACTTAGATCGTGCCGACTCCTGGTTTTTGACTTCCTTTTTTGTTTCTTCGTGTCTTTTGCAGACTTCTTCCCTGGGCAGTCGCAGGCCACTATCCAAGCCATCGAGGCCGATCGTGAAAGTCGGATGGCGGAGGGCACGGAGATCGCCGCCGATGCCCCCTGAACTCTTGATGAGCACATCTTGAGCATCGAGGCTCGCCTCCGGCCGGCTCACCGGATGCTGCGCCGGCTTCAGCGCGTCGGTGCCCAAGCGATTTCCGACCTTTGGCCGGATATGCAGGCTCCGTGCACCCCCAGCCTGACGGCTAACTGGTTCGAGGTCGCGGCTGGTCGCCTCGAGGCCTGGAAGGGCTCTTCAGCCCGGGCTGGAGCGCGCCGGGCCTTGGAGTTCGTCAAGTCGTGGTACCCGGGGCTGGATCTAGACCAGTTGGCCACGCTTCGGTTGGAGGCCCAGCCGGAGCTGGCGGCTGCGGAAGACGCCCTCGTCAAGCATGCTGCGGCGATCGCCGAGTACACCGACACGAGCATCTTCGTCCCCGAGCGGTCTGAAGATGGCGAGGAGGTACCACCGGAGTGGTTTGGGATAAGCCCAGACTACGGCGAAGACTTGGCGGAGGTGATTGGCTCCAGCGTCGAGGAGGAGGACGAGGCGGAGGATGAGGGCGAGGCGGAGGCACCAGAAGACGGAGCAGACGGCCAGCCTCAGCCCGACCGCGCCTCCAGCAACGAGCCGCGTGCGACCGACCCGACTGCTGCCGGAGGCGATCAAGCCGAGACTAGCCGGCCGACCGCCCCGATGCCTGACGCTGGCGCCTCCTCCAACCCCCCGAATCTGTCTGCCACCTCCTAAGCCGCCGCTGTGTCTTTTGTTTTATCTGCTTCAGTAGTCTTTTGAAGAACTTGTTAATTCACACAATTCCACCCGCGGGGTGTATTTTGAACCTCTACTCGACAATTCGGCCAAGGGCCTATGTTATATATATATATATATATATATCTTTTCTTGCTCATTGTTCTTTTGGCTGTTTTCCTTTGCCGCTTTCTCTTAGTTGCCTGCCTTGCCAATCGGACAGCCGCTCTGCGGACTGTTGCTGGATCAAGTGCTAGGCTACTTTGGGAAAGCAAGTACTTAGCCGATTTCAAGATTGTTTGAGCAAGTTGGATAGAAAATGACAATCCGACTGTCCGAGAGTTGGTTTGCGAGAAAGGCTAGAAGCCGTCTTGAGCTATGTTTTACGCTTTGTGTCCTTAGCCATTTTTCATGCGAGCACCCATTCTACCTTACCTCTGCCCACCGTACAGTCGCTCTGTGAGCTGCGGCTTCTGACAGAAGACGGCTTAGGTGTTACACACTACTTGTCCGGCTGCAGGAAGCATTTCATAGTGCAAGGCGGCAAGTCCCCGGGCCGACTTGTCGAGCCCGGTGCCAAGCAGCATGACAAAGAGTAACATACTTGTAGGCATAATTTTTATCATACAAACAAAAGAGGGCAGTCCCCGAGCTCGTCTCGGGGGGCCCGAAGTCTTGGTACTTTAATACAAAAGGTAGCATGGTACATACTGCATGAACTGTAAAATCTTCGGAGAAGATTTGCATTCCATGGCCGCTCTGTCTCCTTGCCGGAGTCATCCCTCTTGCGTGCTCGGGGCTTCTGAGCGTCGATCAGGTAGTAGGAATCGTTGCCTAGTACTTTGCTGATGATGAAAGGGCCTTCCCAAGGCGGTGACAGCTTGTGCTGGCCGGCTGTTCGCTGGATCAGCCGGAGCACAAGGTCGCCTTCTTGGAAAGATCTCGGCCTGACCTTCCTGTTGTGGTATCGGCGCAGGCTCTGCTGGTAGATGTTGGACCGGCTGAGTGCCAACAGTCGGCCCTCTTTCAGCAAATCGACGTCGCCTTGTCGTGCTTCTTCTGCTTCCTCCTCGGTGTACATGGTGACTCGTGGGGAGTCAAACTCTATGTCCGTTGGGATGATGGCTTCGGCACCGTAGACGAGGAAGAAGGGCGTGAAGCCGGTTGACTTGTTTGGAGTCGTGCGCAGACTCCAGAGGACGGCTGGCAGCTCGTCGAGCCAGCAGCCAGCCGAGCGCTCCAGAGGCTCGATCAACCGAGGCTTGATGCCGGACAGGATGAGGCCGTTTGCTCGCTTCACTTGGCCATTTGACTGTGGGTGGGCGACGGACGCTAGGTCCAGTCGGATGCCCTGTGTTGCACAGAAACGGGCCAAGGCGCCTTTGGCAAAATTTGTGCCGTTGTCGGTGATGATGCTGTGTGGTATGCCGTACCGAATTGTGATATCGGTGATGAAGGTCACGGCAGTCGGACCGGTTCAGTTTCTTAATTGGCTTCACTTCCACCCACTTGGTGAACTTGTCCACTACGACAAGTAGGTGAGTTAGACCACCTCGTGCTGTCTTGAACGGTCCCACCATGTCTAGACCCCAAACTGCAAAAGGCCAAGCAATGGGGATGGTCTTGAGCGCGGAAGCCGGCTGGTGCGGCTTGGAGCTGAACTTCTGGCACCCTTTGCATTTTTGGACCAACTCCTTGGCCTCTTCCAAGGTAGTCGGCCAAAAGAAACTGTGCCAAAAGGCTTTGACGACGAGTGCTCTTGAAGCCGCATGGTGGCCGTATTCGCCTTGATGGATGTCTTTGAGGATCGCCTGGCCTTGCTTTGGCTCTATGTAGCACTGGTAGACACCAGTGACGCTGCGCCTGACCAACTCTCTGTTGATTATGGTGTAGGCTGCCGCCCGGCGTTGTACTTGCCGAGCTGAGGTCTCATCAGTTGGTAGCTCTTTGTTCACCAGGAATTTGAGGCTGGGCTGGGCCCATGAGGGTGCTAATATTTCTTTGACTACCAGAACTGCGACTTGGACGAGGGCGACTGGGCTGGGAGGCGGCGGGCTGGAGTCAATAGCCGCTTGCTGGGCTGATGAAGTCCCCAGGCTGACTGGCGCGGTCCTTGGGCCGAGTTCTGGAATCTTCGAGTCCGTCACCACAGTCCCTGGGCCAGGCTCGACTATGGCAGCTTTGGGGTCGCCCGCCAAAGTCCCCGTTCCGACTGTCGGAGTTCTGGAGTCGGATCCACCGTCTTCGGGAGGAGCCGTCACAAAAAATGGAGTCTGATTCTAGTGAGGGCTTGACAGACGGCTGGAGGAGGCGTTGAAGGGCGACGCCAGATGGTATTGCTTGGCGGGTAGAGCAGATTCGTGCCAAGGCGTCTGCTTGGTCGTTGTCGTTTCTTGGCACATGGAGGAACTCGCACCCTTCGAAATACCCGCTGAGTTGCTGCACGAGGAAACGGTAGCTCGCCATGTTTGCATCTTTCGCGTCCCAGTCGCCAGATGACTGCTGGACCACTAAGTCCGAGTTGCCATAACACAAGATCCGGCGGATGCCAAGTTCTTTGGCAAGCCAGAGCCCGTGAATGAGCGCCTCGTACTCGGCCACGTTGTTGGAGGCGGCAAAATGGATTTGCAGTGCATATTTGAGCTTGTCGCCTTTGGGAGAGGTGAGGACGACGCCGGCTCCCAAGCCGGTGCGCATCTTGGAGCCGTCGAAGTGCATCCGCCAATGGGGGGAGTCAGGCGCTGGAGGCAGGTACTGGGTCTCGGCCCAGTCAATGAGGAAGTCGGTCAGTGCTTGTGATTTGATAGCAGTGCGGGGCTGGTAGTAGATGGTGTAAGGAGCCAGCTCTATGGCCCACTTGGCCACTCGACCAGAGGCATCTCGGCTACCGATGATCTCGGCAAGTGGAGCCGTGCAGACCACTGTGATTGGATGCTCTTGAAAGTAAGGCTTCAATTTCTTGGCAGCAAAGTGCACGCCATAGCACATCTTCTGGTAGTGGGGGTAGTTCTGCTTGGAGGTCGACAGTACCTCGCTCAGGTAATATACTGGTCTTTGGACAGGTAGCGCCTTGCCTTCCTCCTTGCGCTCTACTACAATGACTGTGCTGACTACTCGGCTGGTGGCGGCGATGTACAGGAGCATAGGTTCCATGGGAGTCGGAGCCGCTAGGACGGGTGGAGTAGTCAGCATCTTCTTCAACTGGTGGAAAGCTTCGTCCGCCTTATGGTTCCACTCGAAAAAAGTGGTCTTCTTCATGAGTTGGTATAAGGGGAGAGCTTTCTCGCCCAGTCGACTGATGAATCGGCTGATGGACGCCAAGCAGCCGGTGAACTTCTGGACATCCAGCAGTCGGCTAGGTACCTCCATTCTCTCGATGGCCTTGATTTTTACTGGGTTGCATTCTATGCCGCGTTCAGAGACCGGGAAACCTAGCAGCTAGTCGGCTGGTACTCCGAAGACACACTTCTCGTGGTTGAGCTTGATCTGGAACCGGCGCAGGTTCTCAAAGGTCTCCTTGAGGTCTTCCAGCAGTGTTCCTCACTTTTCCGTCTTCACCACCACGTCATCCACGTAAACGTGGGCGTTCCTGCCGAGCTGCTTGAGGAGGCACTTCTGCATGCAACGCTGAAAGGTGGCACCGGCATTCCTTAAGCCGAATGTCATGGTGAGGTAGCAGAATGCTCCAAACGGCGTGATGAAGGCGGTCTTCAATCTGTTAGCCGGATTCAGCTTGATTTGGTGATATCCTGAGTATGCATCCAAGAAGCTCAACAACTCGCATCCGGCTGTGGAGTCTATCACCTGGTCAATTCTTGGTAGAGCAAATGGGTCCTTGGGGCAGGCCTTGTTGAGGCTCGTGTAGTCAATACACATTCGCCATTGCTTGTTCTTCTTCAGCACCAGGACCGGATTTGCCAGCCACTCCGGGAAGAAAACTTCCATAATGAAGCCGGCTGCTAGGAGTCGGGCTATCTCTTCTCCGACAACTCTTCTCTTCTCTTCTAATAAGCGGCACAGGGGCTGCCTGACCGGCTTTGCATCAGATCGGACGTGTAACTTGTGCTCGGCGAAATCCGTCGGTACACCTGGCATGTCCTTGGGAGACCATGCGAAGATGTCCCGATTCTCAGGGAGGAAATCAATGAGCTCGCCTTCCTATTTGCTGTCGAGGTTTGCACCTACGACGGTGTACCTCTCTGGGTGCTCCGGATCCAAGGGTATCTTCTTTGTCTCTTTGGCCGGCTTGAACGAACCTTCGGCTTCCGACTCTTTCAGGTCGGGCGATATCTCCGGCTGCTTGCCGGCCATCGCCACAACTCGCTCAAGGAGTCGCTTCTCGGCTGCAATCACCAGGGACTCGGCCAGCCGACTGCTCTCGGCCGCGCAAGCGGACGACTTCCGGTAGTCGCCGGCCACAGTCAGAATTCCCTTGGAACTGGGCATCTTCATCTTGAGGTAGGCGTAGTGGGGGACCGCCATGAACTTGGCCAAGGCAGGCCGGCCAAGTAGCGCATGGTATGGGCTCTCAAGGTCCACTAGCTCAAACCAAACAGACTCTCTTCGGAAGTGATCTTTGTCCCCAAAGAGGACGTCAATCAGGATCTTGCCGATTGGTGAGTAGGAAAGCCCAGGAACAATGCCGTGGAACACAGTCCGGCTGTTCTGAAGCTGTCTCTGCTTGATTCCTAACTTCTCCATGGTGTCCTTGTACAGGATATTGATGCTGCTGCCCCCATCTATCAGAACTCGCGAGAAATGCACGGCTCATTTGTCCGTGGCAAAGGTGGCGTCCAGGACCAAAGCGTAGGAGCCCGGACTCGGCATCACTTCTGGGTGGTCAGCCCTGCTCCAGCTGATGGGCCTCTCAGACCAGTGCATGAACTCTGGCGTCTCTAAGGCTACTGCGTTCACCTCTTGTCGCTGCAGTCGCCTGCTACGTCGATCATCAGCCACACTGGTGAACACCACATAGGCTCCATGCTCTTCAGGGTATTCGTCTTGTACTGCGCCGACTGGCCAGACTGCCGGCTGCTGGGGCGGAGGCGGAGGCGGCTGCCCAGCAGGTGGGGTGGCAGGAGGCCGTCTCCCTTGGCGATCCTGGTGAGCCAGTGGCACTTCCGGGTGGAGTGATTCGACGGCTTCGCGTCGTTGTGGAACTTGCAAGGTCCCTCGAAGGTCTGCTCATAGGAGAAGGTCGGCAACCAGTTCGGCTTGCCGCCTTTCTGTCGCTTGGGCGGAGGCTGCTCTTCTGGCTGCTGGGCTTCAACGGTCACGACCTGCCGGCTGCTGGAAGCCGGCTGCAGGGCCTTGCGCTTGTTGTTGCCCTGCTGTTGTCGCCGGCCGGCGTCTGCTGCCGGAGTCCTTGGAGCCTGAGGAGCTAATTTGCCAGTCGTGCTGATTTGAATTTCCGTCTTCATGGAGGAGTCGGCCGTAGCGTACTTGTCCGCTATGATCAGCAGCTCGTCGAGGGTTTCTGGCTCGTCACAGAGGAGCTTGTGCTTGAGGAGGGTGCCTTCTCGGCACCCGGCTGTGAAGTACTCGATGGCCTGCACCTCGTGCACGCCCTCACAGGAGTTCCGGAGCTCAGCCCAACGCGTGAGGTAGTCGCGAGTCGACTCGTCAGGACCTTGCATGCACAAGGAGAGCTGACGAGGCTTGGGAGGATGCTTGTACGTGCTGGTGAAGTTGCGGACGAACGCTTTGGTGAAGTCGACCCAGCTATTGATGCTGTGGGGCTTTAGGCTATTCAGCCATGTCCGGGCCGTGCCCTGGAGCATGAGCAGAACGTACTTTACGGTGACACGCTTGTTGCCGTTTGCTATGCTGATAGCCGTGGAGTAGTCGACGAGCCAGTCTTCCGGCTTCACGGAGCCGGTATACTCGGGCATGTCTCTTGGGAGCGTGAACCCTCTGGGAAAGGGCTCGTCCTGAATGCGGGGCCCGAAACAAGGCGGACCCAGCTCGTCTTCTTCTTCCAGCGCCAGGGACCGGTGAAGTCGGTCGATCCGGTGGCGGGCGTCATTCTCTCCAACTCCCTCTCGGCGGCCAAGGCGGTCACCGAGAGTCGGATGGTCAACAGGCGGCGGGGAGACTTGCCTCTCCTTGCGGGGAGGGGGAGGCGGACAGTCGTCCCGTTGTTCCACTACTCTCGGGCGGCCGTCTCGGTCGCGCTCTATGGTAATCCGAGTCCGACTGTGGCTGACAGCCGGCTCCTTGTTCTTTCTTCCTCGGGGACCGCCAGTCAATGTCCGAGACGTCGCTCCTTGATCTTGGTGCGGGTCGTCGTTTGGCCGCTGCGGCACCTCCGTGCGGCAGCTGGCCTCGTTCTGCGCGGCGGCCGCGTCGAGGAGCCGCTGGACTCGCTCCATCATGAGGCGGCGCTCTTCACCCTCAAAATTGTCCAGCTCATCCGCCGCTGCCTGGGCGGCTCGGATGTTCTCTGCTAGCATGGCATACACGGGACGGCTAGCCCCAAACAGGCTGGCGATGGCTACGCCGCGCTGCTGAACCACGCCAAGGCGGCTGGGCCCTGCCGGGGTCGGCGAGCCGCCAACAGCGCGATCCATCTCCTGCTGGTAAGCTTCTGACAAGCGTCTCATGCTGGCCAGCTTCTTCGCACCTTCAACCAGCTTAAGGCGGTGCGCTTCTAACGTCTCTGCGTCAGCATCTTCCGGAATGGGCGCAGCTAGGTCTTGCAGCGCCGCGCCGAGTGAGTCGGGCGCCCCTCCGACAGGGAACTCGTCATGACTGATGACCAGCACCTCAGTGATGGTGCTTCCGTCACTCTCCGCGTGGGGGAGAGGTTCATCGTAGACCACCACGTGGGTGGGGAACGCGTCGACAAACACGGTGTCGGAGTCGACCAGCGTCGGGTCGGTGGAGCCTATGGACTCCAAGTCTACGGCAGGCTCGCCGGAAACGTGGAGTTGATCGAGGAGGCCCGCGAGGAGGTTTTCGGGGCTGCCTGCGCCTCCGTCGGACGCAGGTTCGTCGGAGAGGCGGACCTCGCCGACAAGTTCGGCCAAGGAGCTGGCTGCGCAGGCGATCTCAATGCCGTGCAGCGTGTCGACGCAAACTTCGTCTGGCGTGCCTGGCTGGCTGCGCTCGCCAGGGAGGAAAAGGGTTCCCGTCCAGAACAGATCTCCGGACGGCGGTGCACCATGCCCCACGGTGGGCGCCAAATGTCGGGGGTTTGGTGCGACATATGCCAACGAATGGCTTATCATGGTGGGGGCGAGTAGAACGACGCCGGTGCCTGGAAACGGGATGAGGCGAAGACATGCACGCCGGCGAATCTTACCCAGCTTCCGGGCTCTCCGGGGAGATAATACCCCTACTGCTGCTCTGCGGGGTCTCCGCATGATCACTATGGTCAAGTGTTTACACGGTTGCTCCTTGAGCTGTGTCTGGTGGTAGGAGAGGGCAAGGCTAGCTCTCTCCTTCTATCTGGTATGGTATAGAACTACTGGGATCCAACCCTTTGCATGGGTGCCCTGGGGGGTTTATATAGGCCTACCCCCCAGGGGTACAATGGTAATTCGACTGGGCACGGGCCCGGCCGTCAGTGCCTCCAACCTCCGACTTCTCCGTCGACTGGTGGGGCCCGCCGACTGGTCTGGTACCGAGCCGACAGGCCGCGTCCGCCGCGGGCGGGTCTTGCTGGCTGCTGATTACTGTAGCCGTGCTCCTGATGACGCAAGCTTGGTCATGGGGTCGTGGCAACAGCCCCGCTGCCTAGCGGGCGATCACTGTGTCCACTCCCCATCTCTTCTTGATTAATGGCGCGTGGGCCCCGGGGGAGGGCTTGGCCGACTCCCCCGGGCCGACTCCCGACGGGTCCGACTGGCGGTTCTCCAGCCGTCTCCCGAGGTCTCACTGACTGGTGGGCCCCGCTACCTCCAGGCCGTACAGACAAGTCGTTGTGGGCGCAGGACCAGGTACAGTGGATCTGATGTCAAGGCCGGCAGGGCAACAGTGCCACGCCGCAGGGAGATCTTTGTCAGGACCCCGATTCCAAGTCACATCGATCTAGCCGGTAACACCTCATATCACTTTGCGGCCTCACGCACGGTATTCCCACGGTGTCGCCTTACCATGGCCCGGGACCGTTTGCGCCTTTTGGCTCACATATATGATAGTGTTGCTAGCATCCATATGACAGAGAACCCGGGCCGACATGGCTAGTCGTGAACCCAAAGCGGCACAGGCCTATGGAGACAGGCATACATGAATCATATCGAGCATGTCGGTCATCAGCGAGTGGTTCCGGGCTGTAGCACTGGGCTAACAGGACTCCGGGGAACCCGGGCTGTAGCAGGCTAGGCAGGACTCCGGATGTCACCGCGTGACATTTCCCCGAAGGGACAGACATAGGAACGAAGTGAAACACATGCCGGCCAGTCAAGTGTCCTGAGCAGTAGTGCTGGGCTAACAGGACTCCGGTGAACCGGGCTGTAGCGGACTACTATGGCTCATGGAAGCACAAGACTACATTTCCCCATAAGAGAGGCTGCCAAGGATAAACAACTAGATTGTCGGATCCCACACATACCAAGCATTTCAATCATACACGCAATATGCTCGATATGAGTAAATACAACATGGCATCACAACATAACTCTACGACTCAAGTATTTATTCATTAGGCTCCGAGGAGCCAGAAATACAAACATGGGTCTCATGACCCAACATTCAGAGCATACAAGTCAAACACATGCGGAAGCTTAACATGTCTAAGTACAGACATCTACAAATGGAAAAAGGCTAAGAAGCCTGACTATCTACCAGATCCTGCCGAGGGCACAAGATCGTAGCTGAGGTATCAAGCTAAACGTCGAAGTCCACGCGGAACTACTAGCGGGACTGAAACCTCTCTGCAAAAACATAAATTAAGCAAACGTGAGTACAATTGTACTCAGCAAGACTTACATCAGAACTAACTACATATGCATCGGTATCAACAAAGGGGGTGGTGGAGTTTAACTGCAGCAAGCCAGCTTTGACTCGGTGGCTAACCTGAACTACGACTACAAGCAACTCTTTTGGGGTGGCGCACACGAGTCCACATATTCACCATTCAATACACCACTATGGAACCGCTCCCGTCTCCCTACGAGAAGGCCATCCATAGCACTCACACTTATCTTGCGAGTTTTAGAGTATCCACTTTCACTTGTCTATGAACTATGCAAGGGGTCCAAGTTTCCATATCCAAGGAATCCGGCTATTCAAATAGATAATGATAACCCTGCAGGGGTGTACTTCTTCACACACGCTCCCACCACTTACCACCATATACACGTCATGTATCTCGGCAACCTTCAAGCGGAAGCCTGGCGAGGGTGTCGGCCACGGCCTACCTAAACACTTAAGTCTCTAGTCCAGGTTTATCGCCTATCCAGGTTCCATCCGCAGGGAGTCTGGCCGAGGTTTCCACATACAGCCCTGAACGATGTGAACAGGGCTCCCGAGACACCAAACGGGCGCCCGGTACACCGTGCCACGGTGTATCTACCGCAACATAGCCCACCCCTAGGGTCAGCGCTACGCATGGCCAACAACACAAAACCTACAAACACCAAAACTAGTTGCAACTCCTGGACAGAGTACTAGGGTGATTAAGAAGACGAGAGGGTCAATTAAGGATCCCAATGAGTGGTAGTAGCTGTTCATGGATCACAGACACAGAACTCAGTTCCTGAGGACGGCTGCAATGAGACAACCCACCATGTACTCCTACATGGCCTCTCACCGCTACCTTTACCAAAAACGTATTCACACACTTAGCTCACACACGGTAGGACATGTTCACACACCTCCGATTCATTCCGATGAATCAGACCTGACGCAACTCTATGCAATAGCAGGCATGACAAACAAGCATGAATGAGTAGGCACATCAGGGCTCAAACAACTCCTACTCATGCTAGTGGGTTTCATCTATTTACTATGGCAATGACAGGTCATGCAGAGGATAAGGGGTTCAACTACCGCAACAAGTAACAGATGAATCGTTGTTGTCCTAATGCAGTAAAGGAGAGCAGGAGCAAGAGAGTGGGGTTGTATCGAAATGAACAAGGGGGTTTTGCTTGCCTGGCACTTCTGAAGATAACATTGAGTCTTCATCAGTGTCAACGATCATAGCGTCGGAGCAGCGTCTACCGAGAGGGGACAACCACCGGCAACAGAGAAGGAACACAATCAATGCAATGCACAACATGATGCATGACAACGACATGGTAATATGTTGTTGATTGAGCTAATGCAACTAGCAACACAATTAAATGAAGTTGGTTTGAACCCAAAGTTCAAATTCAATCTCCACATGTGGTTATTTAAATACCATTCATTTGATTTGTCCTAAACAGTGGCCTTAAGTTGTTCTAACATGCATGAAAATGGTACAGATGGATTCTTGAATTTTTGTGATAATTTTTCATATATAATTTATTTCATTTGGAGTTACGGTTGAATTTCTATGATTTTTAGAAGTTTTGGGCATTTTCTGGATTTAATAAATCATTTCTGATTTATTTCAAAATTCCAGAAAGTAATTACTGCGTCAGCCTGACGTCAGGGTGATGTCAGCAAGTCAACAGGGCTGGTCTGGGTCAAACCTGACCAGTGGACCCCACTGGTCAGTGTCTAACTAAACTAACCTAGTTTAATTAGCACTAACCTAGGTTAAACTAATTAAATTTAAACCTAAACTAGATTAATTAGCCGGGCGGAGCCCGCATGTCATAGACCAGTGGGTCAAACAGGGCCCACCCAGGTCAACTCGGTCAGCGGGGGGTCAAACCTGTCGGCGACTTGACGCCGGCGAGGCCAGTCGCGGCGGCGAGCCTCGGGTTTGCGTCTCCGGCGACAAAACAGGCGGCCGAGGCCATCTACGGGAGCTGGAGCTCACCCGCATCCAGTGTTGCATGTGGCGGCAGCGGGGACGTCCGGAGCTCGCCGGAAACGAGCTCGGGGCGGCGCCGGAGTTCGGGTGATTGCGGGGTTGGTGCTATGGTGCACGTCGGAGCGAGTGAGTGTGTGCGTTAGGCTCCTGGGGGCTTCCTGAGCATGGTGACGCGCTCCGTTGTGAGCTTGCGCGGCTGTGGCCACGGCTACGCCATGGCCGGCGGCGAGATGCTCTCGGCCGTGGTGGGAAATGGAGCTAGGGAACGAGCGCGAGCACGAGAGAAGAGGGGAAAGGAAGAGGGGCTCACGGCGAGTCTCCTGGAGCGGACAGCACGGCCGGGGACGGTCTGGATAGAGCCAATCGTCGATGGCGATCTCGGGTGCCCGAGGTAGAAGAAGACGAGGTAGTCGGCGATGCAGGGCATCCGGCGTAGCTTGGCTCTGAGTAGGTGATGAGGGTGATGATGCGGACCCTCTGGACTGGTCGGCGAGGCGAGGGAGGGCCAGTGGCCGCGGTGGCAGTGGATGGTGGCGACGAGCTCGTTCGGCCGAGCTCGAGATCGAGCGGGGAGAAGGGGGAGAGTGACCAAAGGAGAAGGGGGTCGGTTCGGGGCCTTGTCCACATCTCTTGGCGTCGCGAGAAGGGCCGGGAAAGGAGGAAGCAGACAGGGAGGTGGCCACGGCGATCGCGCGCGCGTCGACACGCCTCTGCCAGTAGGCAGAGGTTGAAGACAGCGGTGCCCCTGGTGGGCTGGGCCGCCAAGTGGACATGCCAGGTGGGCTGCACAGGTGAGCACTCTCTCTCTCTCTTTGTTTTCCTATTTGTTTCCTCCTTTCTAATTTTTTGCAGTATGTTTTTGATTTAGTTTTAACACCAAATCAATTTTAAACTTCATGAAAATAATTGTGTGAACTAAATGGACTTATCCAAAGCCACGCAACAATTTTTCAGAATTATTGAACATATATTTATTATATAGTAAATATAGATCCAATTCAAATATTTATTGGATTAATTCAAATGGCCAAAATAAATGTTTCTGAGCTCCTAAATATATTGGTTTGAATTTTTCCTCTTGCCAATATTTTTATAGAATACCAGGGACATTTTCTTGGACTCATTAGAGAAGATTTTAAAGTTGGTTATTTTTGAACTGATTTCTGAGGGTTTCAACAAACCTCAATTCAACTTTCAGAAATTTTAGACGTGATGCATAAGTGCAGATGCAACTATTTCACTCAGGTATTCTAGGGCTGTGACAATCTCCCAAGTACGGCGTGCTGTAGCCATGCCTACCCTTGGTAAGGGGCGGGGAGTGGGCTTCATCGTAGCCACGCCCCTGCCCCGTCCCCCTCGATGAGGTCACGGTTTGTTGGAGTCGCTGGCCGACTCCCCAAAGCCGGCTTCTCTGGAAGTCGCCCCTGAGACTCGGCCGTGAGCGGGCAGTCGGCCGCCTTGCCGTAGACTCCCCAGGAGGCGGCTCTTCGCCCTATGGTCTTGAGGGGCGCAGCCTGCCCCGATGTCTTGAAAGGTTATGGGCTCGGGTTGGCCTACCCGTGGCCCATTACTCCGACAATGATCATGAAACCTCAGTTCTAATGTAAGAGCAAAATATTGAGGATTTAGTTTGGGAGGCCAATTACTAGCCCCCGGTAGTGTTCGGCGACAGTCGAGGTCAAGCCGTAAACACTTCGGCCAATCTTATGAATGGCCCGTCATTTAACACAGTCATCGGATCGCCGACCGGTTTACGCTTATTATGACAGTCAGTTTTCGGCTTTCTCCACTGAGGTGCTTAATCATGTGAGCTGGGAGCACAATCGCAGTGGTTCTCCCTTTGCACACCTAGCCGAACAAAGCGGAACGTAGGAGGCAAGCGCACGAGCCGGGCAACCCAACTATTGACCGAAGACACAATTTGAGACCGATGCATATATAGCAATATCCGAGAATGTTTTTGCCGAATCTCTAAAGGTGTCCGGCGTTGCACTGCAAGACTTGTGCTGAAAACACACAAATAGTTTGAATGTGCCATAAGCTGGGAAAACCAAAAAACGTTAGTAAAAACTTGACGTCCGAACAAGAAAGTGTCTGGTGCCAATCCGAAAATTGGAAAAAAAATTGTTGTTCTGTCGTGCTTTAACATGACACATCTGATCTCAAGACTTCACGCGGGTCAGCCTACGGCTTCAAGCTCCTTATCCCAAAGACGGAGTACTTCTCCGAGGTGAGTTTAGCAAACTAAACTCAAGCGGCTTTCAGAGAGAAGACAGGCTATCCGGCTATTGACCATAAACTCGAGTCGAAAAAGGAGCGGTAGAAAAAGACTTTGCAGCGACCAAGGAGAAAACACATTTACTATAAAATAGCTCATATAAATTTTAAGAGCCCCCAAGTGACTTGGGTAAAAGAATTTTACGTATAATGATTGTATGTACCGAAGTACTTATATCATATCTGTGTTCACCCGAACTTTAAATGCGTCTTAACCGGCCGTCGGCTTCTCCCTCTTCGGCCAAGGGCCGAAAAGTGTCATGTACTCCACCTGTCGAGAGTATCGACGGTGTTTCCGATGACCAGGTAACCGGGCCATAAAGCTATAATAGACAAAGCTCGCTCAGGGAACTTATGCTATATTACTAACGAAGTGTAAGAAGCATCTTCGAAGAAAATAGTACCCCCACCGATACCTTTCTTTGGTGCTCATTATTACTATGAGACTTGTGCAATAGATTTTTTGTACTCATGAGTTCCATTGTGTGCCGACCATGATTGAAAACAATAAGAGCGCTAGCTTTCGGCTTCACCTAGTCTGAGGTCAGAGCTCGGATGACCTTGTCGTGACAATCGCAGAGGTGCTCCCTTTACTCCCTAGCCGAACAATCGGGAACGTAGGGGTAAGCACAGGAGCCAAGCAACCCAGCTTGCAAATCGCTTAGGTCAATATGGTGCATATTGTGGTGTAATACACAAACAAGGAACGAAGCCGTACAAGTATAATCATATGCAAGAGGAAAAGCTTCATGAAGGAAGCCCCCAAGTAAACGGGGTATTTGAATTTGTGCGTCACAAACAAAGTTTTGACAAGGAAGTATGACGCTTGGTTGAACCGGGAAAAAATTTTAAAGCCGAAAGTTTTGAGCATGAAAGCGACTTAGCTTGCTAATGTGTTCGGCATTGATGATGCGGTCCAAGCTTGATGCAGGACAAAGTTCCATCCCCCAAGCCAGTCCCAAGATGGCGGAGCGAAGAGCTTGACACTCCGAAGTGGTGGCATAGCACGACCAAAGCGGGCCAGTAGAGTGACGCTGAAGCCCCCGGTGCGGGTTAATGAAGTGTTGACGAAACCTCCCATCCAGCCGAGGAGACAGCACTGCCCAACTCGATTCATTTACCTGTGCACGAAAAATAGTGCAAATCGGAGATAATGGTAATAATGATGAATAAAATTGTTGCATAATAAATAATTTATGCAAAGTCAGTAATAAAAGAAGTATGGCCTGTGCGCCGAACGCTAGGTGAGGTAGAGCTCTCTCGGCGATGCCAAAGTCCCCGAGGCAACCAAACACGTCGGTATGGCAACACGACAAACAAGGTGATCACGCAGGCCGATTTATGCCAATTTGAGACAGCGGTGTTGGCTTGCCGAAGTGACCGCGTAACGTAGTCGAAGTCGATCACCTACACGCATAAAATAGTGCAGTCCAAAAAGAATAATATAAATATATATATAATCCTTGCATAATTGCTTTTCACAAAAGTAATTTATTTAAAGAGATGTGGTTTGGCGCCGAGGTCAATGTTGATGAAGAGCGTCGGCGTGACGCGATGAAGGCGTGGCGAAAGGTCGAATTCACATGCCGGTCCGAGTTCCGGATTCGGCGTTTGCCGGTCTATATACAGAAACTGACCGTACCACCACGTGACCATCGATAATGCGGCCGCCATTTGATAGACCTGTGTACATATGATGGACAAACCAGAGTAATAATTCCTTGGGAAAAATGAACCCAAACAAGCAAAAAATACTAGGATTAATAGCACCTAATTTATTTGTTGTAGCAATCCGAAGAAAGGTGATTCCCAAAATTGGGACTCGATCCACACACCCATTTCCTGATGGGCGATAAAGCGACGGCATGGCGATGCTCGCAAAGGTTGGCTCGTCGAGGCAAAGCCTCGGTCCAGCTAACGTGATGGAACTGGTCGGCTAGTGACGCTGAAGTCTCTGGAGTAGGTTGATGAAGAGATGGCGAAGCCCCCAGTCCAGCTGAGATGTCAAAGCCTCGATGTCAGCCGATGAGTCGAAGTAGGTCGACGTGATGGACACCGTCTTGAAGAAGCAATAGTGCAGCCCTGCCGATGCAGGTCGTGGCGTGGTCAATACCGGCTTGATGAAGTGACCATACGGCGATGCCGGTGTGCCCGCTCCGTGTAATCCGTGGGGCGGCGATGTTGGTGATGATTTATCCTTCGCGGTGCTGAACTCTTGTTCGGCTTGCTGAGATGATGATCCGAAGAAGTTGAGCTCGGCTCAACAAAGTGACGACGTGTCTAGCGCAAGTCGGCAGCCTTGGAGCAATATTGCCGAATTGGTTTGACACCAGCATGATGATGAAGATGATCTCAGGGGAGGCTTAAAATTTTACGGGCACGTATTTAAAAACGACGCACAATACCCTAGAAGAGAATTCCTCTAAAAAGGCTGTCCAATATCACATTCATAAAGAAACATGAATTCGGGTCGGATCCATATTCACACAGAAAACAGATCCAAAAATTGGTCCACTCATCGGAAGGTTCCCGGAGTTTGAACCGTCGGATCGAGCTGAAATTTGGAGGGGTGGTTGTAACGCCCCGAGACCGATGTGCTAGGTGTCCTTTGGTTATTTGCTATTTTTGCCTTGTCATGTGCTTGCGTGTCATGCATTTCTTATCATGTCATCATGTGCATCGCATTTGCATACACGTTCGTCTCATGCATCCGAGCATTTTCCCCGTTGTCTGTTTTGCATTCTGGCGCTCCTATGTCCTCCGGTGTCCCTTTCTAATTCTTTTTGTGTGCGGGCGTTAAACGTTTTCGGATTAGACCGAGACTTGTCATGCGGCCTTGGTTTACTACCGGTAGACCACCTGTCAAGTTTCGTGCCATTTGGACTTCCTTTGATACTCCAACGGTTAACCGATGGACTAAAAAGGCCTCGTGTGTGTTGTAGCCCAACACCCCTCCAAAGTGGCCCAAAACCCACCTAAACCTCCTCCATCATCTAGGCCGTTCGATTATGATCGCGTGGCCGAAAACCGCACCTCATTTGGACTCTCCTAGCTCCCCCTACCTATAAATATGTGAAGTGATCCCCTCCAAAATCCGCGAACGAAACCCTAATCCTCTTCCCCTCTCGCCCGTCGGACATGTCCGTCCCGGACGGACGAAATCGCGCCGCTGCCCCGGGCGAATCGGAGATCACCACGTGGCCGTCGCCGTCCCACCGCCGCCGCGGCCCGCGGAGCCCATCCGGGGCCCGTGCGGGCCCAGATCCGCGCCACCGCCTGGCCTGTTCGCCTTCCGCGCCGGTGCGCCCCGCGCCACCGTATGTAGCGCCGGCCTCCGCCATCTCCTTTGTCGCCGGCCAGCAGCCGCTTCGCCCCGACCGCCAGGCGCCGCCATGTCACTCGCCGCGCCGAAGTCGCCGCCGTTCGCCGAGATCCACGCCGGCGCCAACCCCATCGCCTCGCCGCACCGCCGAAGAAGCTCGCCGGCGCCGCCCGGCCCCGGATCCGCCCTCTCCGGCGCCCCCTCGTCCTTCCCTCGCCGGATCAAGCCGCTGCCTCGCCAGAGATCCTCGTTTCACGTGCCCGATGAAGAACCCTAGATCTGGGTTGACCTTTTTTCCCTCTCCTCCAGATATTTTATGCATTTTTCATCTCATCATATCTCTCCACCCGTTGCTCTGATTCATGCGTGCAGCATATCGAATTGTTCGTCTCGACGAGTACTTCATTTCATCTCATTGCACCATGTTCATTTGAGATCATCTTGATGCCATAAATGTTGTTGCAAGAGTGATAGTTTATATTAGTTTCAGATTCATATCAACAAATGCACATGTCATTTTTGCCATGATTGATGTGTGCCTCCTATGAACTTGAGCCCTACATGAGTTTTGAAGTATGCCATGCCATCTTTACAGGGGTGTATGCCATGTATTTTTGTGATCTATGTGGTGACTAGCACAAGCATGCAAAGTAGCTCTCGTAATGTTGCTGATTTCAGGGACTTAGAAATCTTCTAAGTCTTTGTTCTGTCAATATTTTTAGGCCATGTATTCATGTTGCTACAGAGTGATCCATGCCTCTTTTGAGCATGATCAGTAAGGATGTTTTGTAGATATTGTTTTGCTCTATCCATCCATGTCTTTGTTTGCAATTATGGAGCACCCTAGCTTGACTCAATCGAGCTCTATTTTTGCTATAAAATGTTCCTGGCAGAATGTTTACGTGTTAAGCATTTTTGTCGAGCTTGTTCTAGTTGATCCATGCATGCTATGTTGTTGTTCTTGCCATGTTTAGCTTCCATGCCATGTCTACTTGCTGGGTGTATGCTTAGTTTGTCATGCAATGCCTTGTGTTGAGTGCATCGAGCTCGCAAACATGCCTACTTGATATCTGTTTTGCCATGTTCCAGTTTTCTGCTAAGTCTGAATCTGTTAACGATAATTGCTATGTTCACATGGTTGCCATTGTTTTTCCTGATCCCTTTTGGCTTATGGTCAGTAAGGGACTTTTTTTGTATGCTTCGAGTAGCTTCTTGTCATGCCTTGCTTTGCCATGATATGTTCCTGTAGCATGTTGTTATCTTACTCTAAACTTCGCTTCCTGATGTTAAATTCCTGACTTGTCGTTATTTTCACCAAGTCTGTAACATGTTATCTTTTGCTCTTTTGCCATGCTTGTTTGAACCTGCTATTGAGTGAATTAGTCGTAGCTCAGTGTTCATCTTTTGTCAAGCATCTTGAGTGGATCCCTGCCATATATTTTGTTGCTACGTTAGAGTGTTGTAGCTTGTTGTTCTTGATGCATTTAGATGGCCCCGTGCTATTAATCGCAGACTGGTGCCATATTTGTTTTGCTTGTCATTTGCAAACCGTGCATCCGATTCCGGTGATCTTTATATCAATTTTGACCGAAATCAACTCCTCTTTCCACTGGCACTCTTGGTTTTCCAAGTTGAGGCCAGTTTAAATCATTCCTTTCCAAATCATGCATATGCATCGCATGTCACATCCCTCATATCATGCCATGTTTTGCATCATGTTGCTTGTGCATTGCACGTGGTTGATTGTGTCTCCCTTTGCTTGTTTTCTTGCCTTGGGTAGAGCCGGGAGATGAGTTCGTGTCTGAGGTACCCATTGAGTACGCTTACGAGGATCAAGCTTTCGTCTTCTCGAAGATCTTTCCAGGCAAGATGACCATACCCTCGAAATCACTTCTATCTTTGCTTGCTAGTTGCTCGCTCTTTTGCTATGCATATGCTGCGATACCTACCACTTGCTTTATCATGCCTCCCATATTGCTAAGCCAAGACTCTAACCCACCTTGTCCTAGCGAACCGTTGTTTGGCTATGTTACCGCATTGCTCAGCCCCTCTTATAGCGTTGTTAGTTGCAGGTGAAGATGGAGTTTGTTCCATGTTGGAACATGGATATTTGTTTGGGATCACAATATCTCTTATTTAATTAATGCATCTATATACTTGGTTAATGGTGGAAGGCTCGGCCTTATGCCTGGTGTTTTGTTCCACTCTTGCTGCCCTAGTTTCCGTCATACCGGTGTTATGTTCCTTGATTTTGCGTTCCTTACGCGGTTGGGTTATAATGGGAACCCCTTGACAGTTCGAATCCTCCAGCAAGGCCCAACATTGGTTTTACCATTTGCCCCCTAGCCTCCTTTTCCCTTGGGTCGGCCAGCCCAAGGGTCATCTTTATTTTAACCCCCCCGGGAAAGTGGTCCTTTGAGTGTTGGTCCAAACTAGAGTCCTTTGCAGCGCCTCCTCTGGGAAACTCGGGGTTTGCTTTTAGCTGTACGGAGCGCTCATCCGGTGTGCCCTGAGAACGAGATATGTGCAGCTCCTATCGGGATTTCTTGGCACATCTGGGTGGCTTGGCTGGTCTTGTTTTACCATTGTCAAAATGTCTTGTAACCGGGATTCCGAGTTTGATCAGGTTGTCTTGGGAGAAGGAATATCCTTCGTTGACCGTGAGAGCTTGTGATGGGCTAAGTTGGGACACCCCTGCAGGGTTTTGAACTTTCAAAAGTTGTGCCCGCGGTTATGGGCAGATGAGAATTTGTTAATGTCCGGTTGTAGAAAACCTGAAACTTAACTGAATTAAAATGCATCAACCGCGTGTGTAGCCGTGACGGTCTCTTTCCGGTGGAGTCCGAGAAGTGAACACGGTGTTGGAGTTATGCTTGAATGTAGGTTGTTCTAGGATCACTTCTTGATCATAGTTTTCTCGAACGTGCTTTGCCTTCTCTTCTCGCTCTCATATGCGTATGTTAGCCACCATATATGCTAGTGCTTGCTGCAGCTCCACCTCACATACCTTTTCCCTACCTATAAGCTTAAATAGTCTTGATCGCGAGGGTATGAGATTGCTAAGTCCCCGTGACTCATAGATTACTTCCAAACCAGATTGCAGGTGCCGATGATACCGTACAGGTGACGCAACCGAGCTCAAGGAGGAGCTCGATGAAGACCTTGTTTGTTGTGTTGGTTTGTTTCCAGTCGATCAGTAGTGGAGCCCAGTTGGGACGATTGGGGATCTGTAGCATTAGGGGTAGTCTTCTCTTTCATTTTGGTTCCGTAGTCGGACCTTGATTGTATCTGGATGTTGTAATGCTTTATTCATGTATTGTGGGAAGTGGCGATTGTAAGCCAACTATGTTTCCCTTTCCTTATTCATTACATGGGTTGTGTGAATATTACCTCTCTTGCGACATTGCCTACAATGCGGTTATGCCTCTAAGTCATGCTCCGACACGTGGGAGATATAGCCGCACCGTGGGTGTTACAGTGGTAGATATGGGAATTTCGCAGTAGATGAACGGTTGGACAAAGGACCTCCGAGCTGGGCTATGGAGACCACGCCCTAAACTCGTCCAGATTCGCGTCGAGATTTGACAGGGCTCCGGTATATCGTAGATTGTCAGAGATTCCTCCATCGGAACTCGACGAAATTTTGCATGGCTGTTGTAGACGTGATTCCGCGCTATTCCACCGAAGCAATCGTCAAACCGACGCTCAAGGAGGCAGTGACGGCGGATACAAGTTCGTTGTCCATAAAAACAGCACGGCTGCCCGAGGGCAATGTTGACTTTGAGCCCTCGAGCTCCATGGATGATTCCTCTATGATCATGACAGAGATTGGAGTTGATGTTGAAGAAGGCCCCCGTCCGAACATGACGATCGGAGATGGAGCACGGTCCTCGGTCGAGCCAAGGTGAGCAGTCGAGCCGGTGACGAAGATGCTGGCGTCGCAGTTGACCTACGGGCGAGCCATTGATCCTTTTGCCGATCACACAGTGGAACTCTCAATGAAAGCACCAATGTCGGTGTCAAAACCGGTGGATCTCGGGTAGGGGGTCCCGAACTGTGCATCTAAGGTGGATGGTAACAAGAGGCAGGGGACACGGTGTTTACCCAGGTTCGGGCCCTCTTGATGGAGGTAATACCCTACGTCCTGCTTGATTGATCTTGATGATATGAGTATTACAAGAGTTGATCTACCACGAGATCATAGAGGCTAAACCCTAGAAGCTAGCCTATGGTATGATTGTTGTATATATCTATCGACTAGACTGGCCTCAGTTTATATAATGCACCAGAGGCCTAGGATAACAAGAGTCCTAGCCGAATACGCCGGTGGGGAGAAGTCCTTGTCTTGATCGCCAAGTCTTGTGGAATCTTCCTTGTATGCGGCAGCTGTCCGAACTGGCCCATGAGTATATGACCATGGGGGTCCTCGACCCAATCTAACAGGTCGAGAGATGACATGGTGAGTACCCCTTAGTCCAGGACACTGTCAGCACACCTGGCTCATCCTTGGGAAGAAACAAGCAATATGCATTAGCCCCCAAGTACCAAGTGTTGTTGCTTGCAAAGCACTTGGAACTTTGCAAAGAGCCGTTTCCTTTGAAAAATTGCGTTGATAGACATTAGCCCCCAAGTGCTAAGTGTTGTTGCTTGCAAAGCACTTGGGACTTGTATTGTTGTAATCTGCCATGAAACTTGACAAACTTGTGCTGTATGCAGGCTGCTACCACTAAATTGGAAACTCAATTGAACGCGGCCAAGACCCGGCTGGCGGCTTAGGAAACCGAGACCAAAAAGGTTGAATCAAAATTCTAGTTTAGTGTGTCTGAAGCCGAAAAATTGAATACCATCTTTACTGCAGACAAAGAGGCTTGGGCTAAGGAAAAGACTGCCCTGATTCAGTGTGCTGAGAAAGCAGAGGCGGCTCTGGAGGAGGTTACCACTGAGCTCACCGGTTTAAAGAACCGTGTGTCTCATATGGTTTCTGCTATCTTCGGTAAGTCATGTTGTTATTTATCTAGAGTAAGTATTTGTCGTCATATTGTAAGCCGCCACTTAACCAATCTTTGAACTTTTTGAGGTCCCAGGAGCAGCAACCTTAGCCGAGACACACTGGTGAAACTCAAGACGGTTTATACTTTGGTTCAACAATTATACACTGGAGCTCAGCGGACTCTCGCTACTATTTCTCCAACGGATCAAGGACCAAATCTGTTAAGTGATGTCTTGAAGAAGCTGTCCACCTTATCCACTAGATTTCAAGAAATCAAACAGTCTTGTGCTAGAGCCGGAGCTATAACAGCCTTGAGTCGTGCCAAAGCATGGGTACCTGAACTTAACATGGCAGATGTAGCGAGTGGGTATCCTGGTCTGAAAGAAGATGGAACCTCTTTTGACCAGCAAGACTTTGCCGCCTGTGTCAAAGAGATTCGTCCGCATGCAACAATCATCGCTGAAGAAACCAATCTCACCAAGTACCAGCCGACTTACGACGCAGACAATCAGAAGATGCAGACTCCTTCGTATAAAGTGATGGAGTTAATTCCGCCGATTCGTAAGCACACTTTCCCCCCTGATATTGACATGTCTGATCTGATTGACAATGAAGCTGAATTCGTCGCCTTGCGTGGCTTTGACTGGTCCAAACCCACCTTCCAGATGATGGAGGAGGAAGATGAACTGGCAAGGGATGAACCGCGATCGTCAAGCCAGCCAGGCCAAGACTCATGAACTGGGGCCGGATTATCTTCTGCTTCTGCAAGACTTAAAAACAATTATCCTTTTAGACACCAACTGCCTTATAATAGGCTAGCTTTGAACTCTTATCTTGTTATGCCATCGTGCATATTTTACTATGCATGACACTGTTCATCCACCATGTTAAGCTATGCCATGTATGCTTTAATATATTAGCAATTTTGAATCTGTTCCTGCATACAACAGGTAAAAAGTGTCCTGGCGGTTTACCGCTGGACGGGTTATAATACCCGATATAAACCATAGGAAAATATCACAGTTTATAACCGAGGTTTAACTGAGTGATAACCATATATGATTGAAAATATGGCATGCCTGTGATATTTGATCACTTTGTTGGTTTACCAAACCAGTGCAGTAAGGGTGATAACCCAAAATTTGAGCACTGGTAATCTATCAGAGATTACGAGTTTATAAACAAAGCCGGGCCGGGTTAATAAACACCGGATATTATCTTATCTCAACTTGGCGACTTATAATCAAAGCCATGCCGGGTTAATAAACATCGGATTGTATCTCATCTCATATTGGCGACTTATCGTCAAAAGCTAGGCCTGGTTAATAAAACACCGGTGAATTATAATCATACAGCTTTATAAGATTTATCAAATGAACCTCAAAAAGAAAGAATCTATCGAATAAAAAATAAACGAGAAACGAGGCCTTTCATGGGCTGCCAGACCGAAAAACGAGGCTTTCACGGGCTGCCAGGCCACTGAGTTAAACCGTTTTACAAACCTTATAAGATGAACCTCACAAAACCAATCGTTGTTTTAACTTTGACAAGTTCAGGGTCTGCATAAGATTGACTTGTCAAACGTTCGGCGGGTCATTCCAGGATTACCTGGGCGGAGTGGCTTACTTAAAAAGGTAGGATAACCCGGGGTTTTAGGTGAATACATCTGGCTTCCAAGCCTGGCTTTTAAGCCTATTACAAGGATTATACAAACTCTTTGTTCTTTAGAACAAAAGATCCCCCAAGCAATATTTTGAGCTGTGCTCAAGGGGCACCTATGTTTGAGTTGTGCTTTTGCAACAAACTCTCTTTGGTCCCTTTAACCTGGGTAGCAAGCCCCCAAGTTTTTTTATGTGGCCTAAAAACCGGATCAAAGGGTAATCATAACTTTGCTGTATAAAGCAAAAACCCCCATGTGACCAAAAACTCATTATTTAAAGAGAAAAAACGACATAGGCCCTGCTTTAACAGGGATGTTGGTCTTATTATATTGATCATAATATATACATTGTCAAAATATGTACATTGGAAGAGCCAGTGGCTCAAGTGTAGTACGGCCTAAGATGAGCAATATTCCATGGTCGGCGGGTCTCTTCCTCCGACGTGTGTGAGTCCTTGTGGTCTCGAACATCAATCAGGTAATATGACTCGTTGTTCAGATTCTTGCTGACCACAAAGGGTCCTTCCCATGGTGGGGATAACTTGTGCATATCAGTCTGATCCTGGATAAGCCGGAGCACCAGATCGCATTCTTGGAAAGTTCTGGTTTTAACCCGGCGGTTGTGATAATGGCGCAGATCTTGCTAGTAAATCGCCGAACGAGCCGCCGTGATGTCACGCTCCTCATCCAACAGGTCAAGTGCTTCCTGACGTGCTTTTCCATTGTTAGCTTCAACATAAGCCGCCACATGAGGTGAATCATGACAGATGTCACTAGGGAGAACCGCCTCTGCTCCGTAAACCATGAAGTAAGATGTGTATCCCTTAGATTTGTTAGGGGTGGTATTAATGCTCCATAACACAGAAGGTAACTCCTCCACCCAACAACCCGGTGTCTTGTGTAGGGGAACCATAAGCCGGGGCTTGATGCCTTTCAAGATCTCTTGGTTAGCTCTCTCGGCTTGACCATTAGATTCGAGGTGAGCCAGTGACGATACATCAAGCCGGATATGTCCATGTTGACAAAATTCTTCCATAGCACCCTTAGAGAGATTAGTGCCATTGTCTTTTATGATGCTGTGTGGAAAGCCAAAATGGAAGATCACCTTCTTCATGAATTGAACCACCATTGCTGCATCACACTTACTTACTGGCTCTGCCTCTACCCACTTAGTGAACTTATCAACCGCCACCAAAAGGTGGGTCTTCTTATCCTTGCATCTTTTGAAAGGTCCAACCATATCAAGCCCCCAAACTACAAACGGCCAAGTAATTGGAATAATCCTCAATTCTTGAGCCAGCACATGAGCTCGTCTTGAAAATTTCTGACATTCGTCACACCTGCTGACCAGGTCCTCCGCATCAGCATGAGCTGTTAGCCAATAAAACCCATGACGAAAAGCTTTAGCCATGAGAGATTTTGAACCGGCATGATGACCACAGTCTCCTTCATGAATCTCACACAGGATCTCACAACCCTCCTCTGGAGAAACACAACGTTGAAATGCCCCTATGACACTGCGATGATGTAGCTCTCCATTAACAATTGTCATTGACTTAGACCGCTGGGTTATCTTCCTGGCTAAGGTTTCATCCTCAAGTAACTCGCCGCGGGTCATATAAGCCAAATAAGGGACTGTCCAATCCGGAATTACATGAAGAGCCTCCACCAACTGAGCTTCTGGGTCAGGAATAGCCAAATCCTCCTCTGTAGGTAACTTGGCCGACGGGTTATGCAAAACGTCAAGAAAAACATTAGGTGGCACCGGTTTACGTTGAGAACCCAACCAGCTTAAAGCATCCGCCGCCTCATTTTTTCTCCGATCAACATGCTCAACTTGATAACCCTTGAAGTGACCAGCAATAACGTCCACCTCTCGTCGATAAGCCACCATGAGTGAATCCTTGGAATCCCAAGTACCAGAGACTTGCTGAGCCACCAAATCTGAGTCGCCAAAGCACCTAACCTGGCTTAAGTTCATCTCCTTAGCCATCCAAAGACCATGGAGCAAGGCCTCATATTCAGCTGCATTGTTAGTGCAAGGAAACATCAAATGGAGAACATAACATAATTTATCACCTCGAGGGGAAGCATGCACAACTCCAGCCCCGAGCCCTACAATTGCCTGGACCCATAAAAGTGAATAGTCCAATACATGTTATCTGGCTTTTCCTCGAGCATCTACAGCTTTGTCCAATCATTGATGAAATCCACCAGCGGCTGAGACTTGATGGCCGTGCGAGGCACATATTTTAACCCGTGAGGTCCAAGCTCAATGGCCCACTTAGCAACCCGGCCAGTTGCTTCCCTGTTTTGGATGATATTTCCCAAAGGAGCAGAACTAACCATAGTGATGGGATGACCCAGAAAATAGTGTTTAAGCTTCTGGCTGGCCAGGAACACTCCATATACAAGTTTCTGCCAGTGCGTATATCTCTTCTTGGACTCAATAAGCACCTCACTGATATAGTAAACCGGCCTTTGAACCGGATATTCCTTGCCTTCTTATTTTCATTCCACCACAATAGCTACGCTAACAGCCCGGGCATTGGCTGTTATGTACAACAATAATGGCTCTTTATCAACATGAGCAGCCAGAACAGGCGGCTCAGTTAGCTGCTTCTTCAAGTCCTCAAGCGCTGCATTAGCGACATCACTCTAGATGAAATTATCTATCTTTTTCATCATCTGATACAGAGGGATGGCCTTCTCTCCCAACTGGCTTATGAACCGGCTTAACGCCGCAATGCGACCCGCCAAACATTGCACATCATTAACACACACCGGTTTAGCCAGAGAAGTGATGGCCTTGATCTTCTCCGGATTAGCTTCAATGCCTCTGTTAGACACTAGAAAACCTAGGAGCTTGCCTGCCGGCACACCAAAAACACACTTGGCAGGGTTAAACATCATTTTATAAACCCATAGGTTATCAAAGGTTTCCTTCAAATTGTCTATCAATGTCTCCTTCTCTTTGGATTTCACCACAATATCATCCACATAAGCATGAACATTGCGCCCAATTTGATCATGAAGACAATTCTGCACACATCTTTGATAAGTCGCCTGGGCACTCTTGAGCCCAAAAGGCATAGACACATAACAGAAGGCTCCAAAGGGAGTTATGAAAGTTGTTTTCTCCTGGTCCTTAACTGCCATCTTGATCTGATGATAACCAGAATAAGCATCCAAAAAACTCAATCGCTCACAACCCGTCGTAGCATCGATAATCTGATCAATACGAGGGAGAGCAAAAGGATCAGTCGGACAAGCCTTGTTTAAATCCATGTAATCCAAACAAATACACCAAGTGCCATTCTTTTTAAGTACCAGCACCAGGTTAGCCAACCACTTAGGATGAAACACCTCGATGATAAACCCAGCCGCCAAGAGCCGGGCCACTTTCTCTCTAATGGCTTTCCGCCTCTCCTCATTAAACCGGCGAAGAAACTGTTTAACCGGCTTAAACTTTGGATCAATATTAAGAGTGTGCTCAGCGAGTTCTCTCGGTACACCTGGCATGTCTGAAGGCTTCCATGCAAAGATGTCCCGGTTCTCACAGATGAACTCGATGAGTGCGCTTTCCTATTTGGGATCCAGATTGGCACTGATACTGAACTTCTTGGATGAGTCGCCAGGAACAAAATCAACCATCTTGGTATCATCTACCGATTTAAACTTTAAGACTAGATCATGCTCTGTAGTTGGCTTTTTCAAAGATGTCATATCTGCCGGATCAACATTATCCTTATAAAATTTCAGCTCCTCAGTTGTGCAAATAGACTCATCATAAGCGGCATCTCCTTCTTCACACTCCAAGGCTATCTTCCGACTCCCGTGCACCATGATGGTTCCCTTGTAACCCGGCATCTTGAGCTGCAGATACACATAACAAGGTCGCGCCATGAACTTGGCATAAGCCGGCCGTCCAAACAGAGCGTGTTATGGGCTGTGGATCTTGACTACTTCAAAGGTCAATGTCTCTGACCTAGAGTCATGATTATCTCCAAAAACAACTTCCAGAGCTATCTTACCAACTGGGTAGGCCGACTTACCAGGTACCACGCCATGGAAGACAATGTTTGAAGGCTTAAGATTTTTATCAGTCAATCCCATGCGATGGAAAGTTTTATAATAAAGGATATTGATGCTGCTCCCTCCGTCCATGAGTACCCTGGTGAACTTATACCCCCCTACCTGAGGTGCGACCACCAAAGCCAAGTTACCCGGATTATCAACCCGGAGTGGGTGATCTTCCTGACTCCACACAATGGGCTGCTCAGACCAGCGTAAGTAATGGGGAACTGTCGGCTCAACAGCATTGACTGCCCTCTTATGAAGCTTCTGGTCACGCTTACATAAGCTAGTGGTGAAGACATGATACTGTCCACTATTCAACTGTTTCGGGTTGTTCTGATAACCAGACTGTTACTGCTGTTGATTCCCCTGATTACTCTGCTGATTGTAACCACCCTGGTTGTCGTGATTACCTTGATTTCCTTGGAATCCAGAGTTAGAGCCGCCACCGCCATAACCCGATCCGTGAGAGCCGGACCCTGAATCACCACCTGGCCCATGATTGTCTTGAAAAAGATTGGAATTCTTGTACTCCTTCATAATGTAACAATCCTTCCACAGGTGCCCGGACGGTCTTTCTCGTGTACCATGTCTTGGGCAGGGCTGATTTAACATCTGTTCAAGATTGACACCGGATCCTCCGGCCCATGGAGGCGGTTTACCCTTACGACGCTGACCATTATTCTATGCATTGGTGTTAGCCACACAATCAAAACTATTATCAGCTTTGCACTTACCGTTGCCTCCCTGGTTCACCGGGTTATGTTGCTGCCCCTTGGTGTTGCTGCTCTTCTTTCCCCTTCCCGGCTTGTCATCATCAGACTCGGGGTCCTTGGTACTATCAGAGTCGGCATACTTAACCAGAGCCGCCATGAGTGTCCCCATGTCATTGCAGTGGCGTTTGAGCCACCCTAGCTTCTTCTTTGGGGGCGTGAAACGACAATTGTTCTCCAACATCAACACTGCTGAGTCGGCATTGATGCGATCCGACGAGTGCAAGATTGTTGAGACCCGGCACACCCAATGGGTTGTCGACTCACCTTATTCTTGGACACAGGAGGCTAAATCCACAATTGACATGGGCTGCTTACATGTATCCTTGAAATTCTGGATGAACCGAGCTTTTAACTCGGCCCATGACCCGATGGAATTGGCAGGGAGCCCCTTCAACCAAGTGCGGGCCGTTCCTTCCAACATCAGGGGAAAATATTTAGCACATGCAGCCTCACTGACATCTAGCAATTCCATGGCCATCTCATAACTCTCAATCCATGCCTCGGGACTTAAATCGGATGTATAGTTAGGCACCTTGCGAGGACCCTTGAAATCCTTGGGCAGATGCTCATTACGTAGATCTAGTACTAAGCATGGCACGCCCAAATTTCTAAAGGTCACCCCTGGCTCCACAGAAGTGGTTGGACGAACCGGAGTAGGCTAACGGGCCGCATATTGTGCCGCCAGCTCGGCCTCTCGACGTGCTCTTCCTTGATCCGCTACGTTCTGAGCATCAGCATCTTCGCCCGCCGGGTTATGTCCATGAGGCGGGTTATGGTTCCGTCCACTACTTGACACAGCCGGCTCATCAATATGTCTGTTGTAACTCCGGCTCGGGCGAGGGGTGGAGTGAATCCTGTCTCGACTGTAAGAATAAGCCTGCTGCTGAGTCAGTGCTGTCTGAAGAAGCTCTCTAGCCCTCCGTATTTCAACCACCGTCAGCGACTCACCATCAACCGGGAGAGCCGCCAATCGTGATGCCGCAGCGATCATGTTATCCAAAGGGTTAGAATAATGACCCGGTGGTGTCGGCACATGCTGCGATGGGTTATTGTTCTGACGAGGCGGGTCCATCATGCGTGGCTGAACCGGCATACCCATCCCAAGTGCTTCGACCCGGTTTACCACTACCGGGTCACTGGTTCCTGCTCCTGGCATGTTAAAGAGATTTCTTGCCTCATAAACCGACGGCAGACGAGTCTGATGCCTCCTCATCATGACTTCGTTTGAAGCGTTCTGATCTAGCATGAGCTGGTAAGACTGTGACTGAATCCGTTGTGCCTGAGCATCCAAAGCAGCCCGCTCCTCGGCCATCCTAGTGTTTTCTGTGTTTAGCCCCTCCTTGGCATGTGCTATCTCATCACACAACTTCATGACCGTCGTATTATGCTGATCCTGATCCGCCGGGTTAACCACCGCTATCAGCTTATCCAGTAAGTCGGTTAAGACCTGAGCTGGTGGGCGCTCAGGGCCTCCTGCCCCGGCAGCCACTGCCGCTGCTGACTCGGAAATCAGCTCTGCTGCCGTTGATGAGTGTTGCATGTGCTATGTACCGGCCATGAAGATTGCAACCCGGTTTGGCAGCTCATAGGGGTCCGGAATACTGTCGCCATCGGAACAGACCCCAAGCCGGCCGTCTTGCAGTTGATACAATGACTCAGACTCATCGGTGGATGACTCTCCATCAGAGTGAACGATAGTGAATGATCTATCCTCAGATTCCGCTCCATGGATAAATCCTACGAAGGAACGATTCATGGCGGGCCGAACCTGCCCGGGTCTCGCATGCTGAGCCGTGTCGATGATGTTGGTGCAGATGTCCGGTTCAGGGCCTGGTTCGCCGATCTTGCCGATGAAGACATGAATTCCGCCGAAGGGGACCCGGTACCCGTACTCAATTGAGCCGGCCTCGGGGCCCCAGCCTGCGTCGTCGATGTAGAGCTTGCCGTGGCGACTCTTGGTCATCCGGCCCACGGCATATCCCTTGATCCCTTTGAAGTTGCCCTCTAAGAACTTGAAACCATCGTGTGATAGCCCCACGGTGGGCGCCAACTATCATGGAATTGTCACGGCAGATGTCCTAGTGTGAGGACTTAGTCGTGGAGCCATCACGATGAGGTTAGCTTAAAGGGGTTAATCAGGACAAAGGACACGAGGAGTTTATACTGGTTTGGGCCCTTACGGTGAAGGTAAAAGCCTAATCCATTTGTAGGTGGTATTGCTAGGGTTTCGATGAGCAAGGAGCGGATACGCTTGACCCGGCTCTCGATCTGTTGTTTCTTGTCCTACGCTGCCGTTGGGTCGTCCCCTTATATACACGGGTTGACGCCCTGCGGCCTACAGAGTCCCGGTCGGCTTATACAACGTGTCCGGCTCGATGACCTTTCTTTCCTACCTTACAAAACAAGTCTACATACATGACGGTTTATATCCGTGGGCCTTAAGCCGTCTTCAGGTTTGGGCCCTCTACTAAGCATATCTATGAACCGCCATATGCTCTTGGGCTTCATTGAGATGAATCGCCATAGGGATGACCCGGCCCCTCCTGGGCAGGTCATACCTAATAGTTATATCCCCAACACTTCTGAAAAGAGAACTTCAACTCGAGGAGCCCCAAGCACCCTGACTCCTCTTCCGAAGGGTCAACGCTTGAAGCGCTCACATAGCGGTACGACCCCTCAAGGGGGGCCTTCAATTGCCGCGCAGGGCACCCCTCAACAAGAAGTGGCTACGGAGGCGGAGCACGACGCTCCTCCCCCGAACAGGTAGTTCTACTAGCATTACACTATTTGAAAGTTAAGGATCACATGCCTTATTATTTGGTTCCCTGTACGGGCGATCTGCCAAAGCACCATTAGCCGAGGGGGGCAGACAACTCGGCCCGAGGACCGACGAAGAGCCGGTCTTTGCCTCAGGGGATGTTCCTGAAGTACCCCAACCAGCCACTACGGGGATCTGCTCAGCTACCACTTCCGAGGTTGAAAGCACAATGAACCATCAGCGCAGGAGAGCTTCTCTAAGGAATCTCGCCTTTTCCAGCCAAGAGTTCAACGCCCTCAGTTCGTTAGATGCCTACCTCGATGCAACCCGCTGTGTCTTTGAGAAGACAGTGGACATCTTGTCCAAAGGTTTGGAGATACTTTACTTTTGAATTCACTTTCCTCGGGAGCGAATTGTGTTCAGCCATAGTTATTTGTACGCCGAAGACTCTTTCAGACTGTCGTACTAGGTAGTAGCCCCCAAGATGCCTGTTGGATGGCACATCTGATTGGTGGATTTCATGAGGAAAATAGTACTATACCTTAGCGTGGAAGCCACTAGCCCCAAAGCCTTGATGTGGGCACATTACAAAATAGTAAAACAGAGCTACCTATGGCCATCCACGGCGATTTGACGCTCTACATCGTTGGATCAATTGTTCAATGCTTTGGATTTCTTGGCTATCCACCGCACACGCCGTGGCGTCATTTCACCGTAAATGTTTCCGGGCAGCTACTCCAAAAACTGACTAGGGTTACAACTCATCAACCAGGCCTCTTCAGCGGCGAGATGTTTTGTACTTGTCGCAATTCCATGTCGGTGCGGCCTGCCGCTTGAGTGCTTGACGCCACGTTGTTGGGCTGCTGCTCGGGATTTCAAGCCCTCCGGTTCGTTGCGCTTAGGTCTGTGCGTCTATTTGGCAGACCCTGTGGTTTACATCGAGTGTACGCTCTACAAATAAGTTGTCGATTCGTCCCTGTGGTGCTGAGAGTTTGGCCGGCCACAACATGCACATGAATCACTGTGTTGAGTTGTTTGGGTCACATAATTACAGTTTACAGAGGAAATATAAGAAGCAACAATCTCTCGGTTGCGTTGCTTTTTTTCTTTCTCCGTGTATTGAGACTTCCAGTGAGTAGACAGCTCTGCTTTTGGGCTTATGAATGATAATAGGGAAGTCTTTATATCCGGCGCACCGGCTGAAACTTCGGCCGGCTCCTGCCTCGTCACGCAGCACACAACACACACATATAGCAACTTCTCCCCGATGTGGTCCCGTGCATTTTATCCATCCCCTCCCCCGTTGTGCCCACGCAGTCTGCGTGCGCCCATGAGCCGCGCCCCCGAGCTCCGTCGCCCTACCGCCTCGCCGGCCGGTCGCCGGAGGGCTGCGCGCACCCGAGCTCTGTCGCCCCCCCCCCCCGCCTCGCCGGCCGGTCGCCGGAGGGCGCCGCCACCGTTGGGTCTCAACCCCATCCACCACTATTTTTCCAGCTACTCAGAGCACCAACAGCGAGAATCAACGGGACGAGCTACTACCTCGAACGGCAGCCATGGCGGCAGAGCACACAGATGCTACAACCGGCTGGGGAGGGAGCTGCAATCGCGTACTGGTTTTGCTGGAACCAGTAACGGGCGGCCGTGTGGACGTACTGGTACTGCAACTGCAAACGGCAATGCTCGTGCTACAACCATGAATTCAAAAAGCTACATCTAGTAGATAAAAAAGCTTCAAACCAGACTCGGAACACATGAAGAGCTGCAACCGTTTTAACAAAAGCTTCATCCCATAAATGAAAAAGCTTCAACCAGAGATTGACAATCTTTAGCCAGCCATCGCAAAAGTTTCAATCGCTTTTTAGGCACACATGAAAAGTTGCAACCGTTTAAAAAAAAGCTTCATCTCGCAGATGAAAAAGCTTCTACTAGAGACCGAGAAAGCTTCAATGAAACCTACGATGATGCCATTTTTTCTAGAACCAGCGGCGTCGTTTGCTATAACAAGCGACTCAATTTGTTGCGACCCTTCACGGCGAGCTACAACCGGCGACGATGACGGCAACGCGTTTTTGCTACAACAGGCGGCGACCAGGAGCGACAAGGACGTCTGAGGGAGTCCTGGATTAGGGGGTGTCCGGATGGCCGGACTATACCTTCAGCCGGACTCCAGGACTATGAAGATACAAGATTGAAGACTTCGTCCCGTGTCCGGAAGGGACTTTCCTTGGCGTGGAAGGCAAGCTTGGCGATACGGATATTCAGATCTCCTACCATTGTGACCGACTCTATGTAACCCTAACCCTATCCGGTGTCTATATAAACCGGAGGGTTTTAGTCCGTAGGACAACATACACGTCAACAATCATACCATAGGCTAGCTTCTAGGGTTTAGCCTCTCTGATCTCGTGGTAGATCAACTCTTGTAATACCCATACCATCAATATTAATCAAGTAGGACGTAGGGTTTTACCTCCATCGAGAGGGCCCGAACCTGGGTAAAACTTCGTGTCCCCTGCCTCCTGTTACCATCCGGCCTAGACGCACAGTTCGGGACCCCCTACCCGAGATCCGCCGGTTTTGACACCGACATTGGTGCTTTCATTGAGAGTTCCTCTGTGTCGTCGCCATCAGGAAGGATGCCTCGCCTCGTCTTTAAAGACGGCACCGTTGCTAAGGGAGCTTTGGTTGTCGGCCAAACCCACCGGCTAGGTGGTTTTCCTATGACCGTCTGTTCGGCTTCTATGCCGACGATGACCTCTCGAGCCATCGAAAACAATCTTCGTGTCAGTTCGGAACTCGCCGAGCAGTTAGATCCAATGGAGCTTTCCTCCATAAACGAGCTCTTGGATCGCTTCGCCGCCCTAGGAGTCGCTACGGATTACGACCAGATTGGGCCTAAAACCAATCTAAGAGAGATTAACTCTCCCCAAGTCACCCATCATGTTGCCGTGGTAGAGGGACAGTGCGGCGAGCCTTCGTCTATCTTAAGGACTCGCTACGTCTGGATTCCCAATCCCTCCAAGCCGGATACCCGCGGAGGGGAGGATATCACTCAAGACCTGAACTTAGAGTCAGGCGACGGGCTGGATTCATTGGACAACACCCAGGGATCCAAATTTTCGAGTTCAGAAATTCCTCGGCCTCTGAGCCGCAGACGGGGTGAGGCTTCGGATTTAACTCCACCCACCCACCCCAACATATGCGATCTATCCAAAATCAGGCAAGAGCCCGACGAAATAGTACATCATTACTGGGATAGATTCCTCCTGGTTAAGAACAGGCTAAGGGACTGCCGCGAGGAAGATGCAATCTTAATCTTCTGCAATAATTGCACGGACAAGGGAATACTCAACGCCATAAGTCGCCATGATATCACACGCTTCGCTGACTTGGCGTCCATTGTATGAAAGTATTGTGCGATGGAAAGCGCTTGGAAAACCAAAATAAAATTTTGGGACAATCCGGCCCTAAATACAAACCCAGTCCGAAATAAAAGGGTGCAGCATAACCAGACACCCAGGTCAGATACCAAAAAGCAAAAACCCTCTATAGGGCATGGAACCGTACTGGAAGGATGGCTTAACGGACCTTGTAAAATTCACAGTACAGAGGACGCCACACCAACTCACAGCCTTAGAGCATGTTGGATACTCCGGCAGGTGGCCAAAATTGGCGAAAACCTCCTAATTCCGGAGGCCACAGAAAGCCACCCCAGAGACACCCATATGGTATTAACAGTCTTCGAGACTTTCGCATCAAATAATATGCGAAAAAGGACACTCCGCGGCCTTGCCGAAGTCTATCAAGTAGCAACAATAAACCCATGGAGTGACACGGCTATTACCTTTAACGCCAGTGATGAACCTAGATTCCGAACAGCCCGAGCACCAGCCGCATTGGTCCTCAGCCCAATAGTGGACGGCTTTCGTCTTACCAAGGTACTCATGGACGGCGGCAGCGGATTGAACCTCATTTACGAGGAAACTCTTCAAAAAAATGGAAATAGACTGAAACCGCATTGAGCGAAGCAGCACAACCTTTAGAGGAATAATCCCCGGTCGGGAAGCGCGCTGTGCAGGAAAAATCACACTAGATGTGGTGTTCGGCACGCGGGATAATTACAGGTCTGAAGAGATCACGTTCCATGTGGCTCCGTTCAGCAGCGGTTATCACGCTCTGCTAGGGCGGGAAGCATTTACAATCTTCCAAGCAATACCCCATTACGGGTACATAAAGCTCAAAATGCCCGGGCCTAACGGGATCATCACTCTCGCTAGTGATCCGTACATAGCACTCCGTGCCGAAAACAAGACAGCCACACTGGCCCTCGAGGCACTATCCGAAGCCCTAGCGGCTGAGGAACTGACTGCGCTGCGCTCTATGGTGAATAGGGACAATGTGGTACTCGACAAAAGATCAAAGTCCACCTCCTTTAAACCGGCGGACGAAATAGTAAAATTCCAAGTCCATCCAATGGACCCAAATAAAACAGCTTCCATCGGGGCACAGTAAAACCTTGATGTAGATGTCGCACTGCGAGAGTTCCTACGAGAAAACTGGGACATTTTCGCCTGGCACCCTTCAGACATGCCAGGAATCCCACGCAGGCTGGCCGAGCACAACTTAAACATCCAAACAGGATTCAAACCTGTCAAACAGGCTCTTCGGCATTTTTCCGAACCTAAGAGACAGGCTATGGGAGAGGAGCTAGCAAAGCTATTGGAGGCAGGATTCATCAAAGATATAAAACATCCGGACTGGCTAGCAAACCTGGTGATGGTACCAAAGAAGGACAAATCCTGGCGCCTGTGCGTTGATTTTAAAGACCTTAACAAGGCTTGCCCAAAGGATCCCTTCCCCCTCCCCTGCATCGATCAAATTATGATGCTACCACAGGACACGATTCGTTCTGTTTCCTCGATGCATATTCCGGCTACCATCAAATCAAGATGGCAGAATCAGACCAATCCGCAACAGCATTTATCACACCATACAGCCCATTCTGCTTCAACACAATGCCCTTCGGGCTCAAAAACGCCGGCGCAACATATCAGCGCATGATTCAGACATGTCTGGCAAGCCAGATCGGCAAAACAGTGTAGACATATGTAGATGATGTGGTCGTCAAAACAAGACATGTCGAATCTCTAGTAGACGACTTGAGGCTCACATTTGATAACCTCTGAACATACGACATCAAGCTCAACCCGGAAAAATGCGTTTTCGCCGTTCTAGCCAAAAAGCTCTTGGGCTTCATTGTATCCGGTAGAGGAATCAAAGCAAATCCTGCCAAGATCCGAGCTCTGTCGCAACTGGATATCCCAAAGGACCTCAAACAAATACAAAAGTTAACCGGATGCGTGGCGGCTCTAAGCCGCTTTATCTCCCGCTTGGGAGAAAAGGCCCTACCCCTTTACCGCCTCCTTCGGCGCACCGAACACTTCGAATGGATGGATGCAGCCACGGCCGGACTCGAGGAGATAAAAGCCATACTCGCAACAAACCCAGTCCTGGCCGCGCCAAATATTGGCGAACCAATGCTATTATACATTGCAGCAACACATCAGGTTGTAAGCGCAGTGCTCGTCGTCGAACGAGAAGCAAACGGACACAGATTCCCCCTTCAAAAGCCGGTCTATTATGTGTCCACTATCCTCACTCCTTGCAAATCACGGTACCCGCATTATCAAAAGATCGCGTACGCGGTATTCATGGCATCCCGGAAGCTATGACGCTACTTTCAAGAGTGTTCAATAATAGTAGCCTCGGAAGTACCACTTAACGACATTATAAACAACCGTGACGCAACGGGCCGGATTGCAAAATGGGCCATTGAGCTCCTCCCGTTCGACATAACTTATAAGCCACGGCGAGCCATCAAGTCGCAAGTCTTGGCCGACTTCGTCGCAGAATGGACGGAGGCTGAACTCCCTAAAGAGTACGACACATATTCAAACTGGATCATGCACTTCGATGGCTCCAAGATGTTGGCCGGACTGGGGGCTGGCGTCGTCTTGACGTCCCCCACAGGAGACACAGTTCAATACGTACTCCAGATTATGTACACGGACTCCAACAACGCAGCCGAATATGAGGCCCTTTTACATGGTCTCCAGATGGCAGTATCCATGGGTATTCAATGCTTAGAGGTGCGCGGGGACTCGAACCTCGCAATATCCCAAATAAATGGAGACTTCGATGCCAAGGATCCAAAAATGGCAGCCTACCGCAACGCCGTCCTAAAAATGTCAGCTCGGTTCGAGGGCCTTGAATTTCACCATATAGCCCGGGAAAACAATCAGGCGGCAGATGTCCTGGCACGCATCGGCGCAAAACGCGATGTAGTCCCCCCCAACATCTTCTTGGAAAGGCTGTTCAAGCCATCTGTAGTATGGGAAGGGGAGCCGAACAATAACACCCCGGACCCAACCACACTGCCCGACACCGAAAATTCTGACACAATCGGAGGCTCTGCCAATGAAATAACACCTTCAGCCCACGTAATACTGGCCGTCATCGCCCCGTGGACAGAACCATTCCTCGCCTACCTCACTAGGCAGGAACTCCCCGAGGACCAAAATGAGGCACGCTGCATAGTGCGGTGATCCAAAGCCTACAGAGTCCACGAGGGAGAGCTTTATAAGAAAAGCACTACCGGAGTCCTTCAAAGGTGCATCTCAGAAGAGGAGGGGCGGAACCTCCTGGCTGAAATTCATGCCGGACTAGGCGGTCATCACGCTGCAGCTCGGTCCCTTGTAAGCAAGGCCTTCCGTACAGGCTTTTATTGGCCGACGGCCCGGGCAGACGCTCAGGACTTAGTCCAACGATGCACCGGTTGCCAGCTCTTTGCAAACCAAAGCCATATGCCACCCACCGCCCTCCGAACTATCCCCATTACTTGGCCCTTCGCGGTCTGGGGGCTTGACATGGTTGGACCCCTTAAAGGCGGAACCCACAAGCAAAAATACTTACTGGTCATGGTGGATAAATTCACCAAATGGATAGAAGCCAAGCCTGTTAAGACGGTCGAATCTGGACCGGTGATAGACTCTATATCCGGGGTCGTACACCGTTACGGCGTTCCCGTTAGCATCATCACTGATAACGGCACGAACTTCACGACCGACGAGGTAAAACTCTGGTGCAAAAACATGGGCATCAAGCTCGACTATGCTTCCGTCTATCACCCACAAACTAACGGCCAGGTCGAACGTGCAAATGGCCTCATCATGAGCGGCATTAAACCCAGATTAGTGCGGTCCCTCAAGGAATCTAACATGTACTGGGTAGAGGAGCTCGACTCCGTACACTGGGGGCTGCAGACCACGCCGAATCGCACCACCGGATAGACACCATTCTTTATGGTGTACGGCGCAGAGGCAGTTTTGCCCTGCGACATAATCCATGACTCACCTCGAGTGCGCGTGTACGAAGAAAGAGAAGCCAAGATCGATCGGCAGGACGGCTTAGACACATTGGAGGAGGAGCATGACGTGGCAAAAGCCCGTTCCGCATTCTATCAACATCAGGCTCAAAGATGCCAAAGCAGAGAAGTACGGGCCAAAACTTACAACGTTGGCGAATTAGTTCTACGGCTACCGGACAAGAAAAAAGACAAACTCAAGCCCAAGTGGGAAGGTCCCTTCATAATTGACCAAGTCCTGACTGGTGGAGCGTACCGCCTGCGAGATGCATCGGATAACCGACTCGAGCCGAACCCATGGAACGCAGCCCGTCTCCGAAGATTCTATGCCTAGCGCCGGACTCTATGTTCGTCTCCTTCCTCTGTCCATTTTTTATATATTTTCTGTCTTGCATTTCTCTTCTTCTTCTTCTCTCTCTCTTATAGCCCTTAAAGGCTCATAAAGTGACGCGCTATCCGCGCTCATTAAACCTGGGGGCTTCTTTAAACAGAAGCTTATTTATACGGGCTTCATGCCCAACACATGTGTCACACTTCCGCATGTACCTTTTCTTCACCATTATATGCATCGATATGACTTGACTTTTGGCCAAGCTGGGTTGCCTGGCTCCTGTGCTTACCCCTACGTTCCCGATTGTTCGGCTAGGTGGTAAAGGGAGCACCTCTGCGATTGTTACTGCCGGGTCAGCCGGATGTGTACCTCAGACTGGGTGAAGCCGAAAGCTAGCGTTCTTAAGGGAATATTCGGTCGGTGAACTAAAGATGATCCTTTTTATTTTATATGCCCCCAGATGTTTTTCCTGCGTTTCTTTTCGCAGCATGGACATGCACTTTAGGGCATGACTCCCAGGGAAAGGAACCCCTAACGAAACTATTCTCCCTGGAAGATGTTTCTTACTAACCATGTAATATAACATAACTAGTCGGGCACTTGTCTGTTCACGCACTAATGACCCCTACGCCTGGTCTCCATGCATTCCCCGGTTCTTATATAATCGCATGGGAATTCGGACACACTCCGGACCGTCAGGTCCCGAGGCTGAAGCAAAAAGGTCAGCCATGACAAACGATCTACAATCTGGCTAGAAGGCATCATAAATGTCAATTACATTACATAGTCATTTTGACTGATCGTATTCCTCTTCAATACCATCTAACAGGCTGTCTAATTTACAGTCCTGCTGGGAATACTTTGCGACCAACTCTACTTGGCCGTATACCAAGCTTACAGGGATCTCCTTCCCATCGGGCCCTATAGGACCGACCTCGGCCATGTGGTTGGGGTCAGCCTTTGCGTACCGCGTCTTCACCATAGCCCAGGCCTCCCTAGCGCCTTGACGGCAGGCTGATATCTTCCACAATTGGAAGCGTCACCGTGCTCCTTTTAGCTTCTCTACAAGCTCTCCAACACCTTCGGGCATGGAGACAGATGGCCACAGGGCCTGGGCGACGCCTCGCATCGCCTGCCGAACTCTATCGAGCAGTTGCAAGAGCTCGGGAAGAAGTTCACCCGTAGAACCGGGCATCTCCTCTGCAGGACAACCTGTCAGCACACCTACAGACATTGCTCTGTTAGTCGACTTCCCCGCCGAACTTTATTTCAAAAGGTTCGTTCAAGCACTTACTAAATATGACACGCCGAAGCCGCTGATTCTCCTTCACGGAGTCTGGCAGCTGGGCACGAACATCTTTCAGCTCGACGCCCAGCTTGGTGTTGGCATCTCGGAGATCGTTCTTCTCCCCCATCACCTTTAACAGCACCCTCTCACCAGCCTTTAGCTGGCGTAGGAGATGTTGCCTTTCCGGATCTAATCCGGCGCCATCTGCAATTTCATTTGTCAGATTCACACCAAAGCCGTGCTTCGCAAAATACTTATCTTTCGAAGTGTATATTACCAGAGGGGGCCTCCTTAGGCTCCCCTGCCACGGCTAGTGCGGCCTCAAGTTGGGCTTTGAACTCTTCCAGCTCCTTGGACAGTAAGGAATTCTTTTCTGTAAGAACCTTCATAACAAATGATCCTTAAATCAGTTATCTTAACTATTTCAACTCTCGGGGGCTACTGGTATATATAATTACCAAAATTTTCTTACCCGTATGTCTTTTACATATTGCTCCGTGGCTCTGGTTAGACCATTTTGAGCGGCACGGAGGTGCGCATCTCCCGACTTAAAGGCATCTAACGCCTCGTGGGAGAAACACGCGTTGCGAAGAACTGTCCGGCGACGCCTGTGCTTCATGGCACTCTCCACCTCAGAGTTGGTGGCAGACAACCTATCCACATCCTCCGTCGGAGGAGCGTCCGGTGCGCACCCTGTGTTCGGCCCTGCTTCCGGGCCAGGCTTTGGAGCCTGGCTGGTGGAGGCGCGATTGGCGGTCTCTCTGAATATAGTTCGGCGAGGTCTTTTTATCCTGAAAAGAGCACAAGTGGTAATATGCCCTGAAGGTACGACACCTGGGATAAGGGGGAGCGCCATACCTTTGCGCTGACGCCCCGGTCCGGACTACACCTCTTTTCTGCCCAAGGGACCCTGCGGCCCCTCGTTGGCTTGTCGCCGCAGGTTCGGCCTCCCGTTTCTGGGAGGCCGGAATTAGCCCTGGATAATCGGCCGTAATGGCCACCAGGACGTTGTCCTTGCTCAATTGATGGAACACTCCATCAATCAGATCCACCGAAAGCTCTGGATCCTCTTGCGAGTCCGGGTCGAGGGACCGTCCTGGGTCCTCAGGTTGTGGAGGAGGGTTGTTTATTTCTTTAACAGCCTGCCGCAGTTCCTGCGTAGAAATCACTAAGATTAAATATTTAAACAATGGGGATATAAAACGGATGGGCAAGATGTGCTCACTCACCCAGCTTGGAGGATTGTACATGGAAAATCCAGCCTTTGGGTCAACGCGAAGAAAATCCTCCTCTTCTCCCTTGTACAAAGCGGACAAGGTCTTTATTAGAGCCGCAGCCGAATCCGGCCCCTTACGGCCGTAACGGGTGGTGTCGTCCTCCCCGTTGAAATCCCACATGGGGTGGCCTCTATACTGTAGCGGCTGCACCCCTCGCATGATGCATGCGGCCATGACCCCGATCATGGTTAATCCGGAATGAGCTAACAATCTTATCCGTCCCATCAGGTAAACAACGTCCCTGTCACTTTCCCTCTGAGGGCTCCGTGGGCGCCAGCTTAGGCGCTTCTTTAGGGAGCATTGTTGAATTCAGGGAGGCCGATCCGGACAGGATCCGGCAGCGGGACGTCTTCTATGTAAAACCATTCCGAGGGCCAGTCTTCGGACGCCTTCTTTGGGGTTCCAGACAGATAGCCGGTCCCAGCGATGCACCATACTTCGGCTCCGCCCACTTGATACATAGACCCCTTCTTGGAATGGGGCACGAGGCAAAATAGCTACCTCCACAGTCCGAAATGAGCTTCAACACCCAAGAACAACTCGCAGAGGGCTACAAAGCCCGCGATATGCAATACTGAGGCAGGCGTGAGATGATGTAGCTGGAGGCCGTAGAACTCCAGCAGCCCCCGGAGAAATGGATGGATTGGAAATCCGAGCCCCCTTATTAAATAAGGGACGAGGCACACCCGCTCTCCTTAGAGGGATTAGGGGCGCTCTCCGCTTGCTCTCCGCCGTTATAGACGGCAAGACCGGCTCGAACCGGGATCATATAGGCCGGGGGAGAAATCCCTTGGTCTGGAGCGTCACCAACTCGCTATGCGGGATGGAGCATCTTCCCCAATATCCAGGCTTGGGGCTGGAAGGGCGGGAGGAGGAGTCGCGACGGCTGGCCATGGTGGAATGGATCTTTGTCGAATGAGCTCTGATGAACACTCGCGAAGGGGGAAGGTGTGGTTTGGATCTAAATCCTCGTCTCCTTAAATAGGTCAGCTTGTTTACGCGGCTAGGGGTGTGAATGTAAAAACACTCAGACCTTTCATATTCGTTTGACACGTGGGGAGCGGCCATTGTTGGGCGTAGAAGCCAAGGAGCGCAACGTCTACAAGAAACCGGGCTTTATTCGACAGGTGCATGGAATTTGGAGGAGAACCCGCCTTGCAATGCCGAAGACAATCTGCGCGCCGAACTCATCATCATTGAAGCCTGGTTCGGGGGCTACTGAGGGAGTCCTGGATTAGGGGGTGTCCGGATGGCCGGACTATACCTTCAGCCGGACTCCAGGACTATGAAGATACAAGATTGAAGACTTCGTCCCGTGTCCGGAAGGGACTTTCCTTGGCGTGGAAGGCAAGCTTGGCGATACGGATATTCAGATCTCCTACCATTGTGACCGACTCTATGTAACCCTAACCCTCTCCGGTGTCTATATAAACCGGAGGGTTTTAGTCCGTAGGACAACATACACATCAACAATCATACCATAGGCTAGCTTCTAGGGTTTAGCCTCTCTGATCTCGTGGTAGATCAACTCTTGTAATACCCATACCATCAATATTAATCAAGCAGGACGTAGGGTTTTACCTCCATCGAGAGGGCCCGAACCTGGGTAAAACTTCGTGTCCCCTGCCTCCTGTTACCATCCGGCCTAGACGCACAGTTCGGGACCCCCTACCCGAGATCCGCCGGTTTTGACACCGACAACGTCCATCAGAGGGGAGCAGCGCGAGACGGCTAGAAAATTTGCTACTTCCATTCATGGGCAGAGATACGATGCAGTCGAGGCGGCAACGACGACTTTTTTTTGCTACCGTCAGTGTTCTTTTTGCTACAACCACATTGCTTTTGTGCTACAACCAGCCTCTTTTTTTGCTGCTAACCCACCATCCGGTGTTGAAACATTTTGCTACAACCATGTTGCTTTTCTGCTAAAACTAGCGCCTCGTTTTGCTCCTAGCCACCACCGGCGTCGATCTGGTGCTACAACCACGACAGGTTTTTGTTTCAACCGGCAACCGCAAAAGCTACTAAACGGTGAGCATTTTTTTCTACGATCGGCAGGGGAGGCAGCACCGGCGAGCTCGTCGGCAGGGTGCCGCGATCGGCGACGACACCACTGGAGCTGAGGCCTCGCACCGGAGCTGCGACTATCACCATGGGGAGCTACAACCACGAGCGCATGCTGCTGCACGCGCGTAGCCAGCGAGAAACGCAGAAGACGACGTCGGTGAGGTGCGACGTCCGGTGGCGAGGGACGATGACCGGCGACCGGGGAGGAGGGGGAGGGCGGCGACGAGGATGGCTACCGGAGTGGAGAGGAGGTGCGCACCGAGTGGGAGATGCGATTCAGCGAGCGGAAGAAGAAGCAGCGAGCCAACCGTTTTTTTCGTCAGATCCAACGGCCCACCCGACTCAAATCCAATGGCTACGACTTGACCGGCCGAACGGTTGGGCCGGCGCGCCGGCGCAGATTAGTGGCCTAGTAGTATTTCTAAAAAAATTGATAGCAGTTGGTACACCTTAATAGCTCTCGACAACTGGCTCTAAATAGATGTTAGTACCATTTAGAGTTTCCTCCAGCAATCTAGCGTTCTAAAAACATGCCATGCAATTTTACAAGGCTCCGTAAATTTAACCTTCAGTTTTTTTCGTTAAATTTAACATGTAGTAGAATGAATTTCTGATATTAATACACGTACACGACCGGCACTTATACACAATAACCTCGGTATTTCCATCATGCATTAATGATTGTTTGCCATTTTGTTATATTTCAAACTTTAGTTTTCTTCATGGTATGATAATTAGAATTCAGATTTTAATGTCCAAACTTTTCATAAACCACATCCAAATATATGATCTCTAGATAATTTTTATAGTTGAGGTACTAAACTTGCTTTACTCTATAATCTCTAGATATTTTTTATAGTCAAGATACCAAACTTGCTTTACTCTATAATGTGTACAATATTTATACAAATTTCTTTTAATATTTCATAATATAGACAGGCGCAGCGAAGCGCGCATCTCTGTTAGTGTGACCATATGGAGGCTTGACAAAATATGCTTTTAATTCGCAGTCATCTCGGGAGAAAACTGAAAATCAGTCCGAGGAGCTGGCTCAGACCAAGACGCAGCTGGGCGCCGTGCAAGCCGAGGTGGCACATATCAAAACCTTTACTAGAGAAGCGCACGGTAAGTGCATCTGTTCTATGATGATTTGTTGTAAAGGACTCTAGGTTTATGTTTTTTTTTGAAAGATCCAGCAAATGCTGGCTTTTCATTGATTATAGCAGGAAGCAGCAAGAAAACAAAGGGGACGTAAAGATCCGAGGATCAAGTGTGTAGGGATGGCCACATGCGGCCGAAAACCCTAGTACAGGAAATTTTTTCTCTCAAGGTGATTCCCCGAAGGGGCTCTCGATGCACGTTGCTTCTGTGATCCTCCAGAGCTCGATGTTGTCTTGGATGCGCCTGATGATTTCGCGCACGCTTGAAAGGTTGCGTCGAAAGGTGCAGTTGTTTCTTTTTTGCCAAATTTCTCAGCATGCCAGCAGCAGGATTGACCGCCCACCGTGTCGTCGTGATGGATCAGTGCGCGTCAAGATGTTGTGGATGATCGTGCTGGAGTTTCCACGGCTCCAGCAGTCCGCAGGGGAGAGGGTGGTATGTTTTCAAAGCAGTGAAAGTCATTGGTCAATTGGAAAAGGACCTAAAGCAGACCCATGAAGACCTGCTATATGGTGCATCATAGCGATAGGCTGACCACCTTGTTTTGACCCGATGCAAGGAAGAGACGAACGTGCCGAAAGCAAAAAAATGACCAGCAGGCCCAAGAGATTGACCGGCTGAGGGCTCAACTGGCTGCTGCCGGAGGTCTGAAATCATGTGTTATCCTATCAAACTTCCACATTAGAATCCAACCATATTTAATGAGTTATTTGTCAAGATGTATTGACAAATTCTCATCGAGCAATTCATGAGAAGCTAAGAAAAGTTTGATTATGCATTTGTGGCGGTTAAATGGGACCACTAAAACATATGTGTGAGTTGAATTCAAGTTTATACTATTTTATTTTAAAACTTTGAGTCGCATTTGAATATTTTCACCCACCAAAGATGTAATATGCTATTATTAGTGCCTTGGACTTAAAAAGACAATAAAGACATACGTTAGGAGACATGGTTGGATGGCCATCCCGTGTCAGTGTTTGTAGACCGGCCTGCTTGAGTCCACGGACAAATACAGTGTCAATTTCGAAGCGGAGATTTTTTTTATTTTTTTGAAAAGGAGGAATCATTTTCGGTCTCTGCATCTGGGTGATGCATGCGGCTATAACAAATACTCCCTCCGTTTTTAAATATTTATCTCTTTAGAGATTTCAACAAGTGACTATATACGTAGTAAAATGAGTGAATCTACATTCTAAAATATGTCTGTATACATCCGTATATGGTAGTTCATTTGAAATCTATAAAAAGACAAATATTTAGGAACGGAGGGAGTAGAAAAAGACAAATGTGGTAGAATCGTTTTTGTCCTTATGTATGACATATGTCTTGTCTTGGTCACTGTTGAAGTTTTTCATATTGGGAAAAGAAAATGATCTCATGTCCCTATGCATTGACCAAAAATGGCGGTTAATTTAGACGAAAGTAGGTAGGTTTGCATAAAAAAATGCACTCAGCGTTGTTTTCCTCGTCGTGAGGCAGAGCGTGTGCCTAGCCGAAAAATATTTCTCTCACTCTCTCTCACACACACACACTCGCATTGTATCGACTGGTCAAGCAAGTATATTCATGAGTGCAACTATCTAGTAATCCAGATAGCTTGGGGTACGCAAGTAAAGCTAAGCTCCGGGCGCGCGGCAATGGGCTTCCGCCGGGACGACGAGGAGAAGGCGGCCACCGCGGTGGACGGAGTACCCCTCCCGGCGGCCTCTCCAATCAAGACACGGAGGCACGCCGGCGACGTGCACCTCCTGTCGGCCGCCTTCTTCTTCCTCTTCTCCGCCTACCTTCCGACGCAGAACCTGCAGAGCACACTAAATACCGTACGTATACATACCTGCGTACGTAGCTACAATGGTTTTTCCGTCCGTGTTGGACGGTAGTACATATGATATACGTGCGTGCCCTCAGGACGGCGACATGGGCGCCGTGTCGATGGGGATCCTGTACGTCTCCTTCACGCTCTTCGCAGTGGCGGCGTCACCGGTGGTGAGGTGGCTGGGCGCCAGGCTCGCGCTCGTCGTCGGCACCAGCGGCTACGCGCTCTTCATCCTCGCCAACCTCCTTCCAACATGGTGCGTTCTGGCACACATTCTGACTCTGGCATCACATGGGCTGTGCGGTTTGGGCGTGCGTGGTGCTTGCAAGATGGAATGCCTATCTAGGTTGTGTTCGTTTAAGTTATATATATGTTGACCAGCGAGAGTCGTTTTTATTCCACAGTATGTTTGTAACGTCATGTGTTTTAGTTCCTGCTCCATGGTTCCATTCTGCTTTTCATGGCTACATTCTCCCGTACTCAGGAGAGCCGTGAGCGTCCGTGGTTCCATCCAGTTGCTTTCCATGTAGTACTTGAATTGGAATTACTGAAGAAATCACTGACCTTTTTAAGATTATGGATTCGAATTTCCATGCTTTTGCTTCTGGTAGCCCAATGCGCAGGGCACTACATTGTGCACGTTGTGCATTAAAAAAATCGCATTAAACCTCAGTGCCCTGTTTAGCCGGGAGTAAAACACGACTCGAGTAGAAAAAGTAGCTAATTCGGAAGAAAAAAAAATGCGTATCCTGGTTATGTACTGATGTAAATGTCCATTCAACTGTCTCTGATTGAGAACACTCTATGATGGGCAGCATGCGAATCAGTCCCGCGAGGGTGACCTCCTTTCCAAAAGAAAAAACAACACCCACATATGCATCAAAAATGGCTTTCGGGCCAGGTTGATGTGCCCCTAATCCCATAAAATACAGTTAATAAGCACCTTATTTGAGTTAATTTGATTTTCACCCCTAAGTTTCATATTTGTGACAACAATTACCCCATTTAGAAGACTTTTCACATTTTTATCCCATTTATGCAAATTTGTGCCACAGTTTACCCCATTTAAGCAATCTGTCTGAATGTTGAAATATAAAAAACAGGGTAAAAATGTGGCACAAGTTTGCATTAATGGGGTAAAAATGTGAAAAATCTTCTAAATGAGGTAAGTGTTGTCACAAACGTGAAACTTAGGGGTTAAACTAAAGAGTAAAATTAAATCTAATTGTTTAGGCTCGGTAAATTCATTATGCTGCCATAATGAGATTCTGTCTGATGTTAAATCTTTAATTGTCAGGTATACAATGGTACCAGCTTCAGTGTACCTTGGTTTTACTGCGGCAATCATTTGGATTGGGAAGGTAATCATATTGCTTTCATATAAGCTATTTAATCTTCATTTCTGTCTGGCTTACATACATACCTTTGGAAATGCAGGGAACATATCTTACCTCTGCTGCCCTCAGTCATGCAAGAGACAATAATCTACCTGATGGCCCGGCCGTAGGAAGATTTAATGGAGAATTCTGGGGAGTGTTCGCTAGCACGCAGGTACAGAAAATATGTGAAAAACAAACTATTTGTAGCTGAAGTTAACATGGAAACATATATCCCTCTGTACCAAAATATAAGACGTTTTTTGACACTAGATATGGAGAGAGTACTTCATTATTATCATCTTTCATACCCCGAGTGTTTTTTTTCTTCTGAAAAGGGGGGATACCCCGGCCTCTGCATCAACCGTTACAATGGTACAATGGTCTCTGACTTGGTGACTTATTCTACATCTGAATTATGCAGGTCATTGGAAATCTGATCTCATTTGCTGTACTCCAAAATAGAAAGGTTGGTATCTTAATTCAGAGCGTTATTAGAATCTTGTGTACTGCAATTTACTTGCACAACATATGTAGTCATCTTAATTGATCCTTCACTGTCATATCACGTCAGGGTGGCGGAACTGTAACAGGAAAAAATCTGTTGTTTCTTGTGTTCCTTGGCTGCACGGTTATCGGCATTGTATTAATGTGTTTACTGTCCAAAAGAGATGAGAAACAAGATCATTCTTCAGCACACTCATCGTTTGGAGATATGTTGAAGTGTATTGTTGCCCCTCTCAAGGACAGAAGGATGCTTCTTTTAATTCCTCTTATGGCATATTCAGGGTTACAACAGGCATTTGTATGGTAAGTACGCCATAAAAATAGTTCATCATACACGGTGGTTCCATTTGTTAGTGTGCTCTTTTTAAGAATATGTTGTTGATTACTCAGGGCTGTATTCACAAAGAGTATTGTGACACCTGTGCTTGGCCTATCTGGAGTCGGCGGCGCCATGGCAGTATATGGTGTAGCTGATGTAGTTGTAAGTTTTATTTTGAGTAATATGTAGTTGTAAGTGAAACTACTACGTATTAAACTTGATGTCAACATGTTCCAGTTTAGCTGTCTTTTGAAGCTTGTCCAACATTGCAGTGTTCATTGTTCGCTGGACGTTTTACTTCTGGGCTTCAGTCAGCAACATTTATAGTGTCAGTCGGAGCCATTCTTCAGGCTGTAGTCCTCTTCTGGCTGCTTCTCTTTTACCGGTTTGATTTCTTCACTAGTCTTCTGCTTCTGACTGCTATATATTTTCAGTGCACTCATCTTTGTCTTCCATACAGCCCAATGGGCGGACTAGTTGGTGCAGCGGCTCCACTATTGATAGGTGCCTTATGGGGTGTTGGTAACGGAGTCCTGAACACACAGCTAAGTGCTTTACTTGGGTTGCTCTTCGAGGACGTCAAGGTAATCTTAGTTTAGTTTGCTTTCTTCAGCATTTCATGTCCACATGAGTACGTACATGAGAATGCTTGATTTACTTTGCTCTGTTATAGTAATTTCATCCTGTCAATGATAGGAAAATTTAGTTTGACATGTATGTGTTGATATAAGTTAACTACCCATCTTAAATGAATGCACTAAATCTTTATATGGAAAAATGAAAAATGCAGGAGGCAGCTTTTGCACAGTTTAGGGTCTGGCAATCAGGTGCCATGGCAGTCATCTTCTTCCTCAGCCAAGTCATCACACTGCAAGCCATGCTTATCTTGATGTCCACATCGCTCGTCGTCTCTTTTGGCTCGTTCCTGACACTAACCCTTGTTGTCGACAAGTCATCATCAACCATCAGATTGTCAGGCTATTAATTCTCTCTTCAGGTTTCTTGATGGTATCGCTGTTACCACGCGTCTTCACCAATGTTAACGTTAGCATGTACAACCAGAGTGTTGTATCTCATGCATATTTGTAGCAACGTTACACCCATGATTCGCTATTATAATATGTTGTTCTATTGTAACTTTTTTCTAAATCAGATGTTTGTTCATTCATTTCAATCCATATGTAGTCCGTTAGGGGGGGGGGGGGGTGGTTCCTAGAGCATTCGCTCCTGGATGAACAGTAACTAAAAACATGGTAAAATATTTTTTAAAAATTCTGAATTTTTTGTGGATGTTTGTGTTACTGTCACAAGCATGCTTGACAATTTTCATGCGAAACGGAGCAGTAGTGCTTCGTCAGTGCAAAACAAATTGGGATGACATTTTAGGGTAACATTTGGTGTTCAATTTTGCACAGGCCAAAATGTTCAATCTTTTTGCCTAAAATTTTTTTGTCAGCATTTTGGTGTGACTATGCATACATTAAAAAATTGGGTTTTTTTTTTACATTTCAAAAATTATTTTTTGCATGCAGGAGCACGTGCTCCCAGGAGCCAAATTGAATTAGTGGCATTCGTATTCTCTGAATCTACTGTGCTCGCTTGGAGTAGATTAAAGTACAACCACACCACATTCGAGTAGATCTAGAGAATACACGCTCTATACCGAATAATGTCTTTGGAGCACAGAAACTATGATCCTGTTTTCTTTATTTCAAAGAAACGGGCTTTTATGGCTCACAGAAATCCGTACTTTTTGTACGCAGATATATGAAAATGTGGTATATCCGTATCAATTTTCACTGAGATCCTCATTTTTATGTGACAGATACATAAAAGAAAATTAATAATGAAGGTAAAATGTGAAGTCACCTAGATCATAGGCTACAAAAACCCCCATTTGGCCAACATTCATTTGTCTCTTTCTATTGTGTATCATGTCCAACGAAAGAATTAGTGCCACTACAAAATTAAAATAATAAAGTTTTTGAAGAAAAATGATTTAGTGGCATTGCTATTACCCTTTTAAAAAATGAAAAAATATTATTTTTTCAAAAATAATGACAAAGTGTGTGCACAATTTACACAGAGATTGCACTACTTTATAATATGCAAGAATAAACATACAATAGTGGAACTTTTGCAAAAAAATATCTAACAAGGAATGAACTAGTGACACTGATATTACCCTTAAATAAGAAAGAAAATAAAGTAAAAAGTAAAATAAATAGTCATAATTTGTAGAATAATTTTGCTAATAAAGAATAAACATACAATAGTGATTTTTTGCACAAAATAAATTTTCTAAAGAAAGAAATAGTTAGTGGCATTGGTATTTGAGCCATGGCGTATCTACTTCTAAAAATCAGAATAATAATAATTTCTAATAAAGAATGAATTATTTGCATTATAATTACCCTTTAGGAAGAAAGGAAATAATGCCAAAATTTACACACAATTACGCTGAAATGCGCTTTATATAATGGGAAAGAATAAGCTTATAATAGTAAAAATTCCAAAAAAAATGTTTCCTAACAAGGAATTAATTAGTGGCATTAGTATTACCCTTAAAGAAAATAGAAAATAAAATAAAAACAAATAATTAAAATATTGAAGTTTTCTGAGGAACAATGAATTAGTGGTATCGGTATTACCCTTTAAGAAGAAAGGGAATAACAAAAATTGCACACGGTTTGCATAGGCATCGAATATCTTTTTAAAATATGCAAGAATAAGCATAAAATAGTGTAATTTCGAATAAAAAAGGAGTTGCTAAGGAGGAATGAATTAGTGGCATTGGTATTGACCTTCAAGAAGAAAAAGGTAAAAAAAACTGAACCAAAACCAAAATAATGAAGTTTTCTAAGAAATAATGGATTAGTGGCACTGTTATTACCTTTTAAGAAGAAAGAAAAAATTAATAAAAAAATGACAAATTTTGCAAACAATTTACACAAAATTGCGCATTTTTATAATATGCAAGAATAAGCATATAATATTGAATTTTCACAAATGGAACTTTCCGAAGAAGAAATTAATTTGTGGCATTGGTATTATCATCATAGAAGAAAGGCAATAAAATAGAAAACAAATAAAAATATTAAATTTTCAAGAAAAAATGAATTAGTGCCTTTGGTATTACCTTTTAAGAAAAAACAATTATAAAAAATAATGAGATTTTCTAAAGAATAATGAACTAGTGACATTGATATTACCCTTTATGAAAAAGTAAAATTAAACAAACAGTGAAAAAATTGCACACAATATACACCAAAAATGTGTTTTTAAAAATTATACAAGAATAAGCAAATAATAGTGGATTTTCCACACACAAAAATTCCAAAGAATGAATTAGTTAGTGGCATTGGTTTTTCCCTTGAAGAAGAAAGGAAACGAAATAATAACAAAAATAAATAAAATAATGAAGTTTTATGAGGAACAGTGTTTAAGAAGCTAACGAAAAAAGTATTACCCTTTAAGAAGAAAGATAACGAAAAAAGTATCACCCTTTAAGAAGAAAGATAAAGAAAAAAGTTTTAAAAAAACTTGCACACAACTTTACTCTAGAATTGCACCTCTTGTAGTATGCAAACAATAATCATATAATAGTGTAATTTCGCACATATTGCATAGTATTTGTGTGTATACATTAACACTCACCTAATATCCAAAAGTACCCACAATACAAAAATAAAAACCAATTGAAAAAAAAAACAGAAAACAAAGGCAAAAACACACAAAAACATTAAAAAAAACAAAGGGAGAGAGGGAGGGTTGGATCGCATAGTTAGTGGGCTTCGGCCCATTAGCAAATCGACTGGCCGAAATATGTGTGGAGCTAGAAAAAACAAGGTTAGTATAACAAACAACACAGGGCAGAGAAAAAAAATGTAGCCTGAACCTCAGCCAAAAAACAAGGCCAAACAAACAACACAAGCCAGAGAAAATGCAACACGAATCTCAAAGCAAAAATCAACGGCCAAAAAATTGATCAACCCAAATTCAAAATTTAGTTGGCTCACATATGGCTAAAGTGACAAACTGTTGATCCTCATGTGGAGAGTGTGGCACCCACCTACACAACGACATGGTACACCACAAAGGCAATGCAAAGGTCATGGACTCGACAATTTTCCTACAGAATTGCTGGGATTATCCTGTGGCTGTTACCACACGTCTTCACCATTGTCACCATTAGCATGCAGTAAAACCAGAGTGTTGTATCTCCTGCGTATTTTTAGCAACGTTACACTAATATAGTACGGAACCAGCCAGAGAATGCACGCTGATACTGCTGTGGATTTTCTACCTTGCTGCGGCAAAGGCAGAGGGAAATTTGGTTGCCTCCTGCATCATTCAGTCTAACATAAGTGATGATTATGGATGCTGGGGAATCCGGTTGGCACAAAATGAAAAATCTGAGCACCACATTCTCCACACATTCTGCAAGATCAACATTGTGTAACATTTCCCCTGGTATGACAAAGGAAGCTGAAAATGTTGCGATGTTCAAACACGTGCATTTTACAATATTCTGCGTATGTAACAAATTGTTGGGGTATAAACTAGGGGCAATCATAGAGATTATTACATTTTCTTCCTATTCTTGAATCAATAATGTTCTTGAATATCATCTTTATTATAGATTCGCACATGACTTGTCAGAGAAACTCTGTTATATAGGATGTCTATTAAGAAATGGGCCCTCGTTGATAGCGTTTATAAGCGCTAGACTTGTTTTTTCATAGTAATGAACAATTATTTGGCTAATTGCATTAGTATTGTAGTCTGCGTGTTTATGTAAGTGTTTTCGTATATATTGTGTTTTGAAAAGAAGCTGGCTTACAAAACAACAACTCTAGGACGAGCAAATAGCCAAATATACTCAGAGTGGAATGGAACAACAAAAGATTAATTGCGTGAAATCGCAATTTCATCTTCAGTTATTGAGGAAACTGTAAGGCGCTCGCGGAGCTTGTATGCTCCCATGATATAGGAGCAACCGGGCCGTCAAATCTGAGATCCTACGGTCATTCAGAGATGCACGTAATTAGATGAACCCTAGAGAATTTCCTTCGCAAATTTGCGGAAGATCTGCAGGAGAGATCCGATAGCCCAAGTAGGGAGCACCTGATAATTTGTCCGGTTGTTGACTTATTGTACTTGTAACTTGATGTTGGATGCTTGGTGTTGGATGCTTGGTGGTATGCTTTATAAGAGGGTGCTTGGATCCAAGGGACTATTTTTAGCCTGACTAAAAATAGTCTTTTTAGAGGCTAAAGTTCCAAGCACCCATGCCTAAAGAGAGGCTAGGACTAGTCTTGAGGCTAAAAACTTTTAGTCATAGGAAACCTACTAATATATGTATTAGCCCTCTCTCTCATCATTTAATGCCTCTCCTTTAACACATGCGAGTTCTGGATTGGAGGGTTTGAAGAATAATAAATGCTCAATAACTTGATTTTAGTCTCTTTAGTATTTGGATCCAAACATGGGCGAGGCTAGTAAGTTTTAGTACCACTACTTTTAGTCATGAGACTAAAACGTATCCAAGCACCCTCTAATATAAAGCGGGAGAAACCCTTTTTTGTCAACTTGCACTACAATTAATGAACCACCCCGGGGCCTTCGAGCTCCCACCGTCTTGAAAAAAATCGCCGCTTCACACACCTGATCGCCGTGGATTTCTCCCTTCCATATAGCCAGTCAGGATAATCTCAGAAGAAAAAAAGGCACTCAGGATCCTCAAAAGGGAAAAAATATATAGCCAGCCAGCTGAAAGAATATACAAACATGCATGCTGAATCAGCAGTGAGAGGGTTAGCGAGCTCGCGTAGCCGCGTGCTGAATATTCAGTACTGCCATTATTGCAGTTATCAATCAGTGCCTTTGTTTGGTAGCTAGATTTCTAGAGTGCTGATATTATTGTTTTCGCGGCACATGTATGCTCGAGCGGCAACTGGTCACACGGCCGGATATGCATGAACCAACCACGGATTCATACGCACAGGACAAAGTGGTTCAGCTAGCTAGAGGACCATGCCAAGTTGTCAACCTGCTTGAAGTAATAAGCAGCAATATAAGAGAGAGAATTGAAAAAAAACCACTACATTTAAAGCATGTTCGCGAAAAACCACCAGATGACTAATCTTTTGCAAAAATTACCACGAATTCGGTAAATATTTTATAAATGATCAAATGATTTGACTTATTTGATCACTTTCTGACAAGTAGGACCAAATTGTAAGGAGCTGACTTGACGTAAAAGCAATCAACAGACACCCCCCCCCCCCCCCCCCCGTTCGCTGCCTGCAGGACGCCTCCGTGGCCGCTCCACCCGCTCAGCCGGCGGCATGCTGCCTCACCGGCGAGCCACCGCGCCGCCACCTTTCATCTCCACCACCACGCCGCGCTCGCCGCCTGCTGCAGACCGAGCCGCACATCCCCTCCTTCTCCCGTCTCCTGCTCTCTGCAGCATCCATGACCCCAGACGCGATGTGCCGCCGCTTCTGCAGTGAGCCGGCCGCCGTGGTCGTTTCCCTCAACTACCGTCGCGCGCCTGAGCACCGGTACCCCGCCGTGGAACTCGTCCTCGAGGAACCCCGCAGCACGGTCGTGAACCAGTGCGCGCTGGAGGTGTTCCGCTTATCCCGCGCGCAATTACGCGATCTGCAGCTCGACGACGGCGGTGAACTTGTGGAGCGTCACCACCGGGAGGCTCACCGGCGCTTGTCCATCCAGCCCTAGCCTCTGGCCGCCGCGGTAGCCTGCTCTACCCCTGCTCGCCGGCGACGAGGCAATAGAACAGGAAGCTGCACTGCCACCCGTCTCAGCCGGAGCGGCTTGGGTTTGACCGGGAGACGATGCTCCAGCAAGCAGCGCGAGCCGAGATTGCGGCCGACCAGGAGCTTCAACAAGTGCGCATCAGTGTGCACACACGTGCGTGGTTTAAATCAATAGAAAGTACTTAGAAGAGAACAGGGGAAGATTGATATGCTCTGGAGCTCGCCCGCTCGCGGCCAGATGCAGACACAGCTCATCCTGCACGACTTCCTTGGCGTCTCTCTCGTCGCCGGCATCCAGGCGCGGCCGACACGCTCGAGGATCCCTAGCGCGGCCAACATCCTTGGCCTTGCTGCGCGCCGCATGGACCACACGCACGCCCGCGTCATCGGGCGGGAGCGGTGGGTAAGGAGAAAGAGGGTCGCGACGCGGTGGCTCGTCGGCGGGATAGAGGACGCACGGGGTGGCACAGGGGTTGGGCAGCTCAGGGCCTCTCCCGATCCAAACGGGATCGAGGCAAGGGGGAGGAGGGTCTGATTGCTTTTTCTTTTTACAATTTAGGAGTGTGTCTGTCAAAACTTTGTCAAATCAGTTCCTTACAATCTGGTTCTATTTGTCAGAAAGTGATTAAATGAACCAAATCACCTGATAAGTGCTATTTGTAAAATGTTTACTGAATCCGCGGTGACTTTTGCAAAAGATTAGTGACCTGGTGGTTTTCCGCAAACGATGCCCCAAATGTGGTGGTTTTTTACAATTCACTTAATATAAGAGCATCTACGGCCGCATATGATAAATATGACCCCTCAAGCGTCCACAAACATAGTCGGGCACGTCCGTGGACAGTGATCAGGCACTTCTCAAAATAGCACGACTGCATCCGAACATCTCATACGAGATTCTTAAATCCATACAAAACATGCAAACTAAAAAACCTACGTACTACTACGTAGATAATCTAGCCACTTCTCGTCGGAGATGTCGGCTATCTCTGTGCTCGGCTCCGAGTACATGAGCGGCAGCTACAACTCCAGCATCTCCGGCTGCTCCGCTCCGGCCTCCTCCTCCTCTATCTCCGCACCGAGTCTGGCGAAGAGCATGTCAGACACCGTCTGCTCCTGCCGGAAGAACTGCCGGTTGGTTTCCATATAGGCCTCATCCTGGATGGACTCTAGGATGGCCTGCTACTCCGTCATCTCCGCGGCTTGGGCGACGGTGAACTCCGCCTCCATCATGTTGAAGCCCGGAGCAGACTGCTCCGCCTCGTCCTCCTCCGGATCCGCCACCTTCATCTACTCCGGCAACCGCTTTCCCTCCTCCTCCGGCTCCGACGAGTCCGGAGGCAGCCCGGCAGCGATGCGGGCGGCGCGTCTCGGCTGGATCTCCTCCGGATCTGCCTTCGGCGCTCCGGCCTGAGCATAGCATACGTGGCGATCTCGCGCCGGACCATGGCGATGCTGGAGAGCGTGGGAGAGCGGGGGAGAGGAAGCGGATGGGCTCGCGTGCTGGTGCAGAGAGGAAGGAGGTGGATGGTCTAGGATTGGGGGACGCCGGCCGACTTAAATAGCCAGGTTTAGCCTCGGGCGACGAGCCGGAGCGGCTCCATGCGACGTTCACACCGCGGTGACGAAGGAGGCATCCGTCGGACCGCCGGGTTTCCGGGCGATTCCGCGTGGGATCCCATCGTCAGCCTACGTGGCCGACGCGTCCGGACGTGCCCGGACGCCCCCCGTATCCTCCCCATATTTGTGTTAGATATTAGGGATGCCGATCAGCCCGGGTGTTGAGGCCCGTTTGAGACGCCCGTCTGGGTTAAAATTTTATGACCGGTCAGTAACCGGACGGGCCGCACGGACGTTTGAGGCTGGTTTGGAGCGCCTGGCTGTAGATGCTCTAATATAAGTTTTTCTTCAATAGAAAAGGAGCAATATAGAAGATACTTGGTGATTTGGCGATCCCATCTTATAAGCTCGATCTTCCACCTAGCGGCGGGTGCCATCGTCGACCTCATCTGGTGATCTGGAAGCCGACGGAGCATGTGCTTTTGACCTGTGAGACCCCACCTGATGCATGCATGCCACCTTAGCTCGTACTCCAGATCACAATACAAGTGGAAAGAGCCTAGTTTTCTTCCTCTCTCCTTATAAGCAGAGTAGCTAGCTAGCCAGGAGAGTTGTGCAAACACTTTGATGTTAATAAACTAAGCATATATTTCATCAGAAATAGAAGTAGAACTATTTGCTGTCTCTAGCTAGTATTTCGGCGTGGTTACACGGCGAGCGTAGCTAGCTGCCGGGTGGCAATGGGCTCCCGCCGCGACGACGAGGAGCAGGCAGCTGCCGTGCCCCTCCTAGCGGCGGCATACCCAACTCCGAGCGGCCTGAGACGGAGCCACGCCGGCGACGTTCACCTCCTGTCGGCCGCCTTCCTCTTCGTCTTCTCCGCCTACCTCCCCACGCAGAACCTGCAGAGCACACTCAACACCGTACGTACCTGACGTGTGTTCCGGTAGATCCAAAGCTGCTGTGAATCTTTGGGTCCATGACGTGTTCCGGTAATCCACGTACCTGCAGGAGGGCAACCTGGGCGCCGTGTCCATGGGGATCCTGTACGCCTCCTTCACCGTGTTCACGGCGACGGCGGCGGCCGTGGTGCGGTGGCTGGGGTCGAGGGGCGCGCTCGTCGTCGGCACCAGCGGCTACGCGCTCTTCATCCTCGCCAACCTCCTCCCAACGTGGTACACGATGGTGCCGGCTTCGGTCTACCTGGGTTTTACTTCATCCCTCATGTGGGTTGGCCAGGTACTTAGTTGACCACGGGCAGCATAGTACTTCTCTTTAGTCAATGGTCCACGTTTTACTTCATAAATCATGTGGATTATTTCCAACAGATTAAACCGCTTGGAACTTTTGATCATGTTCATGTATACCTTCTGTACATGAAAGAATAAAGTTGTTCATGCATTTTCATCAAATTTGGCAAGAACACTTGTTATAGTATATGATCGTGCATGATTTGACTTTTGGTGCCAAGAAAATACATTTCGGATGTGAATGGACCCTAGGAAATTTTGCTGACTAAGCGTCTTTACCTATTTCGTTTCAGGGCACATATCTCACGTCCGCTGCCTTCAGCCATGCGACAGAGAACAAGCTTCATTTGGGCCAAGTTTTGGGTCGATTCAACGGGGAATTCTGGGGAATGTTTGCAAGCACGCAGGTATGTATGTGTGTATTATATAAGTTCGCTACCTAGAGCACTAGCTTGGCAGAGAAATTTTGGTTGAAATGTATGATGTATATGTACTAAATTTCAATATATTTTGCAGGTCATTGGAAATTTGATCTCGCTCGTGGTGCTGGGAAATGACAAGGTATATAATTAGCACCTTAAATTGAATTTATTCATTCGCTACATGTATCCTTGTGTCATCGAACCGACGAACTTCTGAAACAACTGTAGGATGGAGGAGGTGCCAACAAGAAGAACCTCTTGTTCACTGTATTCCTCGGCTGCATGGTCATCGGCATCGTGCTGATGTGCCTGCTCTCCAGAAGAGATAAGATCAGAGGAGAATCAGACGGCCATGAACCCCAAGGACGTTCCTTTCTCCCTGACACGTCGGGATCTGCCGTCACGCCGCTCGCTGACCCGAGGATGCTCCTCCTCGCTCCTCTCCTCGCCTACTACGGCCTGCAAAAGGCGTTTGTATGGTGAGCAGATCAGTTCAACTCCACGAACATGCTAGCATCTCGTTTGGGTATGATCAGATCGAGCACAATATGTTATGAACAATGTTTGGTTTGGATTATGTAACCAGGGCTGTGTTTACCAAGAGTGTCGTGACCCCCGTTCTCGGGGTCGCCGGAGTCGGCGGGGCGATGGCAGTCTACGGCGCGGCCGGTGTCGTCGTAAGCGCCAAACCACCACCAAATCCGATGTATCTCAACTGACAATAAACCATGCTTTTTCGAGGTCTTGAGCTAACCTTGAGAGATTTCTTCCCACCGGATTACAGAGCTCGCTGGTCGCCGGCCGTCTGACCTCCGGCCTCCGTTCGTCCACGTTCATTGTGTCAACCGGAGCTGTTCTCCAGGCCGGGGTGCTGCTCTGGCTGCTCTTTCTCTACAGGTTAATTTCTTACACCAGAGGTTTTTAATTGTTTCTTTCAGATGCATATAGCTTGTCATCTGGCATTGCTGTGGTCATAATGTGCATGCATGTTCCTGGAATCTGGTTACAGTCCCATGGACGGTCTGCTCGGGTCAGCAGCTCCGCTGGTCGTCGGCGCCGTATGGGGCGTCGGAGATGGGATTCTGAACACGCAGTTGAGTGCGTTGATCGGCCTTCTCTTCGAGAACGACAAGGTACATATGTTCAGCTTGTGTCAATGATGCATTTTTTTCTCTGACCAAGCTGAAAAGTAGTACTCTAATATGTAATGCGTGCGTGCGTGCAGGAGGCGGCATTCGCGCTGGGGAAGATGTGGCAGGCGGCGGCGACGGCAGCGGTCTTCTTCCTGAGCCCCGGCGCCACGCTGCAGGGCATGCTCGCTGCGCTGGCCGCCGCGCTGGTCGTCGCCGTGGCGGCTTTCCTGTTCCTCTCACTCGTCATCGAGAGGTCGCACGCGCTGAAATTCTGACGCATGCACGGCTCCGCGGCTTTGTAAGTATCATAGGCGTGGAGGAGACAAACAGATAGAGATGTAAAACTAGGAGAATGTGTAGTTTTTGGAAAAGAAAGCTTTTTCCTTTTGATCTTTCTCGACAAAGGGTAAACTTTTATTAGCTCAAAATAGAGCATCGAAAAGATACTAACATAATTACGATGCACACCTCTAACGTCAACATATACACAAAAAACACATGAGCAAATAGTAAAATCATATAAGATCAAAGCTAAGGAAATAATGAACACCCAAAGCAATCAGATCCGTGATCGGTAAACTACGACAATGATCATATCTGCATCAATCATCTCATGACATCATACGGACGACGAGATTCTCCAACAGCAATGCCTTCGGGGAGGGAATGACGCTCGAGCGTTGTCATCACCGGATCCAACCTCCCAAGGTCAGAATCTAGATTTTCGTCCTGAAGAACCAGTCCGAGCATATCCGAGCCATGCCTTCAACAAGGACACGCTATAAAAATATCTTCATTGCCAGGTATAACCAACTCGTGTCAGATCTAGTCTTTCACCCCGAAGTTCGAGAGCAGGTGCTCAAGTAGCACCACCATCGACGTCTCTCATGTGTTGATGCCACCACTTTTCCGTGATCCCAACAGTTACATGCGATGTGTGTTCGCCGCCGCTGCACAACCATCCCTCTGCGCCAAGCCGTCATTCTAGTTTACATCTTCCTACTAAAGTCAACCACCGGATCTAGAAAGAAAAACCCTCAACGAGATCTTTCAATGGCCACCGCGCAGTCAGGCGCGCCGTTGTGCCTTCTGATTGGAAGCCACACATAGGCCTGCCTACCGCATTCGGCAAAACCTCCTTCGATGCCTCCCGATGTGTGACCATTGTGATCATCACTGTGATCAAATCCAAGGTGTCACCCCACTGCCATCCACCGCGAGTGCCTTTCCCGGCAGCAGACGGGCAGGAGGATGCATCGAGGAGAGGGTGTTGGAGGCGTTGGCATGAAATTCAGATGAGTAGGGCGGGATTTAGCAGCCGGAGAGCTCACCGGTCAACTGTGGGAGGCAGCCCGTGACTGCAGTTGGAGGAGCACCGACCACGACCAGGGCCGGTCCTGAGTTTTGGGGGGCCCGGGGCGAACCTAAAACTCGGGGCCCTTAATATACACATCATAGTAACATCAATGAATATACTTATATATAGCGTTACAAATAACATTTAACATTTAAATGCATCCAAAATCAGTATGATTATCCAGTAATTTATACTCTGAAATTACCTTAAAAAATCTTCTAACACTCCTTGATGCAAAGTCACTTATGATGGGGTCCATGTCAATCTCATCCATTAATTTCTTCTCCATGCATAATGTAGCCAAACCATTTAATCTCTCTTGAGTTATTGTTGATCTCAAATAATTCTTCAATTATTTCAACTTCGAAAAGCTTTTTTTGGCCGATGTGGCCGTCACAGGGACAGTAAATAAGATGCAATAAGCAGATATATTGGTATAACTTCGAAAAGCTTCTTTCGGCCGATGAGTACTTCTCTCATATGCTCGAAAATTTCATCAACAGTAGCAAATTGTGCCTATGCATCTGATGAATTACCGAGCAACTTACTTTGTTCTCGCTGATGTTGGTCTCGACATTTTCTTCTTCCGAATTCCCATTAGTCTGTTGCTCTTCCCGAATGGCAACGATCACCTACTAGTCATCTGGGTTTATCAAAGCAGTGGAAGCACCAATATCACTCTTCTTGAAAAAATTGTGAATATGTGTGCGCTCTGATTGTATCAATTTATCCACTTCCTTCTTCCTTTTTCTTTTATGGCTACCAGATGAATTTGTCCAGTTGCTAGACGACATGATTAACACACACAATGCTGAAAACAAAACAGTTTGTTGCATCAATGATCAATCGTTGAACGGTGCCGGCTATGCAACCATAGAATTTATTGTATCAACATTATATGAATATATACCTCGGTTCCTGAATCCTGACGATCGAACTTCAGTGCGTTTGCCTATAAAGCACGGCAGCAGTGTAGCGCTTGGAGTCTGCAGAGGATTGAGAGAAGATCAACTGAGCAAAGGCCAAAGGGGCGTGATGATGGATCCCCAGAATTGAAATCTGCCGCGTACATAACCGGATTATTAAGGAAATTACCAGGGGACGACTGAGAGGCTGGAATACATGTACGGCATCGAGCGTCGGCGGCCTAGGGCTGCGTCTGCGTGATGGAACAGAATAGGAAGGGAACCGTCAGAATCGGATCAATCGCTGATCCTTTTTTCACGCGATCCCTCTCCTTTTTTATGTGAACGAACCGCTGGCTGCCTCGCTCGCTAGCTTTTCCGAGGAAACAAATCGATCGATCGACCTGCTGCTCCCTACGCGCGTCTGCAGCATGGGCCATAGGGGGCCCCTGAATTTTGGGGGCCCGGGGCGGCCGCCCCCCCTGCCCCTCCCCAGGGCCGGCCCTGACCACGACATCACAACTGTGCACCTGATGGGAGCAAGATCCACGTGGATCCAACCGCCATCTTGCCACCATCACCATTGCCCAAAATTCTGGAGCATGTCCCTCACTGTCGGACCCTTGAGATTGATGTGGAGGACAAGCCATGGCTCCCTTGGCCTTCCCTTGTCGAGAGACGCGTTGGGAGATGGTCGCGCATGAAGGAATCCTGACGCTGCTGGCCGCCGGCGGGCTTTACCCAGCGTCGAGTGTCGGCAGCGACGAGGGGCGTTGGTAGAGATTGTAGCACCGGCAGTGGGGAGGTGAGGCTCCCGCCCGTGTCGCCTCTGGGAGATTGTGTGGGGGCAGTAATGATTTTTCTTTTGACCTATGGTTTTTTTCGAGAAGGATCAGATCTATTATAAAAGTTCACCAAAGTACAAAGCATCTCAGACATAATAAAAATTACATCAAGATTTTGAGACCGCCGAGTGACCACTACCGCCGCCAAACAAGCCGCTGACGTGCCGTTGTTGCCGCTCCTCTATCGAAGCTGGCTTGACCTTATCAATGACAAATGGGAAGTCTCCGTGCATGTGCCCTGGAGGCGCAGTCATCATCGTTGAAACCTATATAGATCTGAAGCACCTGACACAAAATCTCGCCAAATGACAAGAAACCCTAACCTCGCTTTCTCAAGGAGATGGCAGGAATCTACGCCGGAGCTCCATCGACTACGTCCAGACGGACGAACTCTAGGAGGATCAAAGTTCGGAAGACAAACTCGAGGAAGAATCACCGCCATCTGCCCGAGCGTCGTACCTGCGGGGACTAAAAAAAACCCTAACCTAAATTACTAGCAGGAGAAAAGGCACCGGGATTACCCCCCCCCCCCCCAACGGGCATTGAAGCGGCAGGCGGAGGGAAGGCGAATTCACGGGCTCGTCGGTGAAGTCTGGAGGGGAGAGTTTGCCCAACCGCCTAGGGTTAGGTAAGAAAATTTCAAGGAAGTATGTCCTAGGGTTAGGACCCCCTAGAGACTTGACCTATAAATTAAGCAAGTCTGCAAATGCACTAAGTCCACGCAAAAAGTATTCCCTATGTTTCATATTAGATTTATCTTAAGATAAACTTAATCAAATTTATATTAAATATAACATCTATAATATCAAATAAATACAATATGGCAATGATCTTCATGAATATAATAGTATTGGATAGGTATATATTATGTGATGACTTAAGACAACCTAATACACATAGTACAATATTATGATGTTCAACTTAAAATAGAAATGTGGCAATGGCATATGCGAAACATCAACAAGAAGATGATCGTCTCCAAAAGCTTGCACCATCTTTTAAACGAAAACCATGGGCACGTCCGGATTCGTAAGTATGAAATCAAAAATCAATTCGTATATGGCATTTCAGTTCCAGCAAGAGAACCAAGTATGGTAAACAGATCGCTTGGAGGTAGCAAAACGGTGAGAAAGAAAACAAAGAACCGTGTACCAAAAAGAAATGAACTCAGGAGACGCCGGAAGGGCTCACCATCACCACCTCCGAGCATGTTGCTTGCTTTTCCTTATTTTTTAAACAAATGGTGAAAGCTTTGCCATATTTTATTGATTAAGAAGAGAGTAAAGTAATATGTACAAATGGTGGCCAACAAAAATGGATTACTCCCCCCGAATAAAATTAACGAGCACCGGCTACAACCCAAAGCGCCGCCTATTTGTTGACGTTGAAGAATATGATCGAGGTATGGTTGACACATTCTAGAAGGCTCATTCCGATTTCTCAAGTAACGAGCGTGAGGATTGATGTGCGGCATGCCTTCAAAGGAACGCCAGCCCGGGTGGTGACTGCTACCCACCAATCGTGAACCGAGTCAAAGTTTTGCCAATTCATAGGGTCAAGGCCATGACGGTCAAGAAAGTTCTTTTATCATGTTCTAAATTTTAACGGAGAAACCAACAATTGAAGAGAACATGAACCTACGTTTTTGGCTCCTTTTGCATAAATGGCAAAAACTATAATTAGGCTAACTCCTCGGAGCCACATGATCCGCGGTCCAAACATGATTTTGGTTGATGAGCCAAGCGAATACTTTGCACTTCGAAGTGCCCAAGGCTCCCAAATGGTAGACTCGAACATGGAGGATGTAGTACCAATGAGTTTAGCCTGATAAGCAGATGAGGTGGAGTAGCACAGTTCAGCCATGAGTTCCAAATGATGGTGTCACCGTTCTCGGTCTTTGTTGTCTGCAGGAATGATCACCGCTCCTTGATCCGGAGCGAGAGGGCGGTGGGCTCTCTCCGACAACAACTTGGTGCACGCGAGTGCTTTTTTGTGGAGCATGATGTCGTTCTTGTCAGTGCCCTTGAGTTCTTTTTTGTTGGGTTCTGGCTACTCATGTGCTCATGCTCTCTGTCGAGTTTGTGGCGTCCTATAGGGCACTTGTGCTTTGCTCTGCATAGCCCTCTCTGTTGGTATTTATCTCATTGATATGCTTTGTGAGAAGATTTCATTATCACCTTGTATGAGTTCGAGCGTAAGGCTTTATATTTATAAAGCGGGGATGGGAACGATTTCAAAAACTAGGGATGACCCCCTCCCTATCCTAACTTCTACCATGCGCAAATGCTAGAAAAAACAAGTACTAATAGCACATTTTAATTAAATAAAAATAAAAAATATGTATGATTTTAGGTTCTCATTTGTTGTGAAAAAATGAAAAAAAGTTAAGCTTTATTTCTAAAACCCAAAAATATTATATAAACAAACTATGTTTTGTCATGCTGGCGGTAGCTGGTCCACCTCCACACCTCGTCCCTTTGCCAGATTCAAAGCTCACGTGTCTGGTGATGCCCGATGCCACCCTTTGGGGAAGGTGTGGCCCCATCCCCCTTCCTAGTTCTGACCATTGTTTTGTCTGCCTCATCTCCGAATCATGATCTAGCGGTTATGGGTTGCTAAGGCTCGGGCCAAGGCAAAATCCCTCCTTAGATTGCTGATGTTGACAGCGACGAACTCACGGATGTAGTTCTACCTTCTTGCAGGCGTTGTCAGGGCCTTTATTTGCACCCTCTTCGAGCTTAGAGGAAAGTCCAGGTACCGTTCTTCCAATCGGATGGCCACCACGTCGTTTCCCTTCTCAAGGCGACATCTTGCTCGCTCACGATGTCGCTCGTGTTGGTTGTGTTTTATCATCTATCCGTGCCGAGCATCCCTTGCTCTCTATGTCATATGTTGTACCTTTCTTTGAACTCATTTTAATTCTTTTTTGTTCTGTTTTAGGGAACTTTTTTTTTGTTTTTTTAGACACACTTTTTTTTGTTGAGGCAACAATGCCGTGAGTGCTCAAGTGGGCCTCCAAGCCCAATTACTCTCGTCTTTTTTTCTGGTAAGATCTTCTCGTCTTGGCACAGGGTCCCGCATAAACAGGGAGCAACTAGTTAACGAGCGCTTCTTCGGGAGCCTCGCAACAATCAGCGCCACTTGGCGCGCTCTCAGCCATTCGCCACGTATCGCGCTCTGGACGCTTCTTTCGGATTTTGTTTGTTTTTTTCGCACACGTTTTTGGCTTTTTAAACGGCTTTTTTCTGGGTTTTTTTGACGTTTTGGTTTCCCCCCGGTCTTTCTTAGCTTTTTGATCAAAAAAAATTTGCGTGAAAAAAATGCGTTTTTTTATTTTCCTTTCGCGAAAGTCACGTTTTTTCTTCCGCGAGAGGCACGGTTGTGCTTTAGCGAGAGTTACGCCCGTGCGTTTCGGAAACGAAAAAAAAACGTGTTTTCTGTTTTTTTTTTTCGCGACAGTCACGGTTTTGTTTTAGCGAGAGGCACGGTTGTGCTTTTGCGAGAGTCACGACCGTGCCTTTCGGAAAAGGGAAAAACAAAACGTGTTTTCTGTTTTTTTGTGAGAGTCACGGTTTTGCTTCCGCGAGAGGCACTGTTGTGCTTTCGCGAAAGTCACGACCGTGCCTATAGAAAAGGAAAGAGAAAAACAAAACACGTTTTTTTGTCTTTTTTCTTTCGTGAGAGTCACGGTTTTGCTTCCGCGAGAGGCACGGTTGTGCTTTCGCGAAAGACACGGCCGTGCCTCTAGAAAAGGGAAAAAATATGCGTTTTTTGTTTTTTTTCATTCGCGAGAGTCACGGTTTTGCTTTCGCGAGAGGCACGGTCGTGCCTTCGCGAGAGTCACGGCCGTGCCTCTCGGAAACGAAAAAACGCGTTTTCTGTTTTTTTTTCTTTCATGAGAGTTACGGTTTTACTTTCACGAGAGGCACAGTTGTGATTTCGCGAGAGGCACGGACGTGCATCTTTCAGAAAGGGAAAAAAACCATGCTCCCGGTTCGATTTTTTCGCCTAGTTTTTTTCGTGAAAAAAATTCGTCAAAACCTATCAACATGAGATCTAGTTTTGAAGATCTCGACGAGAGGAATCCAATGGTGAAAACGGTTCGAGATTTAGACGTACGGTTTAAAAGATAAAACATTTTGAATAAACAAATCTACAAAAAAAGAAAAACTCTCATATTGCGACAAGTGGCGCGCTGCATGTGCGTCGCTTGTCACGATCCAAAAAAGTGAAGTGTTTTTTGCAACGAGTACTTATTAAATTTCGGCATAAACATGTGCACAGAATTGCACTGTCCCTACCACAAGTGCGCATGGCTTACGTCAGTCAGCCGCATTACGTGTCTACTCCTCCACCACAAAGGCATGTCGACAGGGCAACGACTCACATTAATTAATCAACATGATGATGTGTAGGCATGGAGCTACCCTCAGCTGATGATCAGCTAGTGCTCAGTCACCGCCCGATCCATCGGTCTACCTGTACGATGAGGAAGATGTCCACGGTTGCGGGCGCTGCTTTGTTGCTAGCCGCCGCGGTCGTCTGCTCCTCGGCGGACAGCGAGAGAGTCCCCGCGGTGTACGTGTTCGGCGACTCCCTCGTGGACGTCGGCAACAACGACTTCCTGCCGCCGCCGGCGCCCAGGGCGGGTTTCCCCTGCGGCGTCGACCTGCCGCGCGCGATCCCCGGCGGACGGACCGGGAGGTTCACCAACGGCTACAACCTGGCCGACATCATCGGTGAGTCTGAAGCTAATTTTAGTTGCGCGGACCTTGTGCACTCGCTGTGCCTATGCTTCACACTGCTGTTAGCCCACAGATCTTAAGCTAATTTAGTCTGATCCGGTTCCTCACAATCCTTGTGCCGATTTAGATGAACTACCGTAGTTGCCAAGCTGCTTGAGATGATGCACATTAAACGATGCCTTCAAATTTTTTGAGTGCCAGTCCCCTCAAATCTTTGCGAAAACAGACCATTGTTCTTTTTTCTTATCTGCTGATCAAGGCAAGGGCGCAGAAAGAATTAGACAGGAAAATTACAAACAGGGCCTCACATAAAGCGGTGGGCACTATAATTTACGAAAAGGTGCTCATATAAACAGAAAATTACATATACATCCTGGATTCTTGCAAAGAGGACCCTGATCACAGATGATCAGGAATGGAACCAATCTCGCGAAACCACTTTGTCTGATGAGACCTCCACAGTAGAATATGCAATGGACTCCACCCTAAACCAGCACTGCCTCTAACTCTGCCATCATGTCCGGGAGGCATAAACTTGACCGCTCTTCGGCCATAGAATACAACGGCTCATCGGAGGAGACCGCCCTTGGAACATCACATGGGCATCGTAGCTCCTCCAAAATCATTGTTGTTGATGCGCACGGTTCCCATTTGTAGCACCCAGATCTCAATACAAATGTGCATGATATTCATTATGATACTTCCCACTACAAGAGGTCTAAAAACAATTCACTTGAAATGCTGCATACTGTCTTTCCGAATGTTGCAGTTATTATCATTTTATTTAGAAATTCTATGTGTTTATTTCCATTCCAATTTGGTAATACTAATACATACGTTACTTATGTATATATACACAGCACAACGGGTGGGGTTTGACATGAGCCCGTTAGCTTACCTCTCCTTGACGCCGCAAGCGAGCCTCGACCTCCTGAGCGGCCGCGTTGGGGCCAATTATGCTTCTGGTGGATCAGGAATCCTTGACGATACTGTATGTGTGTACAAATGTACATAATTTAGAACCTGCACTTACTTCGCTCGAGTCACCATCCACACACAGTATGATTTTGCCCAATCAACACCTCTTATTTCTGCACATATCTTAGTTCGTTATGTTTATCAGCAGTGCAAATTAGACCCTGAAGTCTGAAGAGGGTGACTACTTGTTGTGAATTAAGCTTGATTGACTTTTACTATCTTGGTTCAAGATAGATGATGTGCTATAAAGCATGCAGTAAAGCTTCTCTAACTTTGACATTCAAATGTAAAAATATTATTGTGACTTGTCAAATGGAAACAATATCATCAGGATTTTCATAAAAATATGTTATAATTCTCAAATTTTAATTTTATTTCTGACATATTGGTATGAACCAAATTAACTGCATTTTGGAGAATGTGTCCATGTTTTCAGTTGCATGTGGCCTCTGCCTTACAAAATGTAGGGGAACGGCACGATCACGCTCCGAGAACAGATTAAGATGTTTGCGGACACCAAGGCGACCATGATCGAGGCCAACAAGCTGGGAAATAATAGGGTCAATCGCTTGTTGTCCCAGTCCCTATTCCTCATCAGCACTGCAGGCAACGACTTCTTGGCGTTTGGCGACGGTAGGGCAACCAGAAGTGATGCATCAGCCTACATCGCCAAAATGGTCACCACCTACCTCAAGCACATCAAGGTAGGTTCATGTGAGCAACAGGAGGTTAAAAATCTTGTCTCGTATTACGGGAGATCTCAGTGACATTTGAGTTCAGATAAACCTTATCAGTATATCCATCTCAATGTCAAGGATGTTATCTTGACTTGACTGTTTTCATAACATTTTGCCAGAATACCAAAAGAACCACACATGTTTAAATGAAATCTCTTTGACCCTCATAATTTCGAACGCACGGATGCACACGCACGATATGTGAGCAGGAGTTGTACAGGCTGGGGGCACGGAGGCTAGGACTGCTGGACGCGCTACCCATCGGATGCTTGCCGGGCTGCAGAACTTCCTTTGGACACGATGGCGCGTGTGACGCCGTTGCCAACTCTCTGGCACGGCGGTTCAACGCCCTACTCCGGCTTGAAATGGCCAGCGCCACGGCAGCTTCGATGCCATGCATGGAGTACTCCATCGCCAGCATCTACGGCATCTTCTCCGACATGATCACCAACCTGGAGCTGGACAACGGTTAGCTCTCTTTGCATGACTCTCGATGCAACAATAGTCAATTTGTTTCTTCAAAATTTCTTTTACAAGGTATCCGCAACCAAAATTATATTGTAAAATGTTAAGATATTCCTATCAACCAACTATCCCAAAAGACCGATCTGATAGGAAGAAGAGATATAATATACTTAACACCCCCCCTTCACATCCGGCGTGGATATGGAATGATCAACAGTTCAACACCTCCCCCACACACCCGACGTGGGCGTGGATAAATGATTGGGGAAAATGCAGGGACTGAGACTTGAACCGAAACCTGGCTCATACCATGTTAAGATATTCCTATCAATCAACTATCCCAATCTAATAGGAAGAGGAGATATAATATAATTAACATAAAATAGAATGAAAACATTCGGCTAATCTGTACACGGTTACCTCTGAGGCTGGAACACTGGATCGTTCACGATCTCTGTGGAAGTCAAAATGCTTGATGTAATACTTCTGCATTCCAAACGGCGCGCGTCCGATTGTTCTTACCTAATGAACTGTTGGATCGTATCATCAGGACTGCAGGAGGCGACTAGCGCGTGCTGCGGAGGAGGGAGGCTCAACGCGGAGATCGACTGCTCGGCGAGCTCGAACCTTTGCACCGACCGCGACGGCTACGTGTTCTGGGACAAGGTCCACGGGACGCAGGCCGCCTACCAGCGAGCCGTTGCCGCCATGTTCGACGGCGCGGGGGTGACAAAGTTCACGGAGCCCGTCAGCTTCGGGCAGTTGATCACCGGGAAACAGCCAGCGCCGGTTGCCGTGTTAGATAAACCGGAGCGTCCGTACGTGGGTCTGGAGGCTGAGATCTAGCCAAGGGAAGGGAACTCGGAGGATTCTTTTGCAGTGTTCGGTGCAGTACATCATCAACTCCTCTGTTGAGCCATCGATGTCATTCCTGCCATCGAAATTAAGATGGAACGCTACTCCCTTATGTTCGTGCGTCCAAACTACCCCTTGCCTCATGTTCCCTCCCTTATGTCTCATGCATTAACTTAATCAAATCGTACTAAAACCTTAATTAAATAAATCAAAACTTTTCTGGTCTTCCTTTACACATATTCAAATCAAATCCATGGTCGAGGACTGAGGCAGGGTGACTCCACCGCCTATGCTTTTTGTCCCCGCCATTGACCCTCTGCAGCAGCAGATCCTCTATGTTGCCATGGAACATGACTTTTTACACAAGATTAGAGGGAGGGTGACCCTTATATGCTGATGACGCAGCCATCTTGGTCACTCCTACCACACAAGACATTGACCACCTCCGGAGCCATTCTCGGCTCCTTTGACGAGGTCACCAGGCTTGCCACAAACTTTCAGAAGAGCTCTGTCGTCCCCATCCGTTGCGGGCACTTAAATCTAGACAAAATCCTTGGTGACGTTACGGCCATGCGACATCCTTCCCTCTGAAGTATATTAGCCCCCCCCCCCCTCCTCCCCTAAGCTTCCACCTTGACAGGGGAGGAACATCACCACGATCGGTCGGCCTTGGTGAAACATGTCCTAACTTCACAAGTGGTTTACCACATCACCACACCAGCCCCCCCCCCCCCCCCCCCCCCCCCAGAGTGTTGCAGAGTGTCAACAAGATTGAGCGTGCTTTCCTTTGGTCGGCCAAAGAGACTACTATTGGAGCAAAGTGCAAAGTCAATTGAGAAATCGTCTGCCACCCCACCCACCTCGTTGGGCTGGGTATCCTTCATCTGGAGAAATTTGCTCGGGCTCTCAGATTCCGTTGGCCTTGGTTGGAACGGAAGGACCCTACTAAATTGTGGGTTGGGCTGGTAAACCCATGCAACAAGGTTGATATGGATCAGTTCTATGCCTCCACCACAATAATAATTGTCAATGGTACAAAAACACCATTCTAGTACGCTCCCTGGTTGCAAGGAAAGTGGCCGTAGGATGTTGCTCCTCTCATCATTGTGGCGTGCAAGCGCAAATGGTGGGCTGTGTCTGAGGCCATGAGGGACAACACTTGGGTGAGAAAGGTCAACCCTTCCGTGGAGCTCACTTTGAGCCACATCATCGAGTTTGTGGACCTTCGGGTCCGCCTGGAGCACTCCCATCTTCATTCGGATGCGGAAGATAACATCTTGTTGAAATTTGAGACCAACGGCGAGTACTCGGCGACGTCTGCATACAAGGCACAATTCCTAGGCTCCATGTTGACCACCATGAAGAAGACGGTTTGGAAGGATTGGGCTCCCCCCAAGGTCAAGTTATTCGCCTGGCTAGCGCTGCCAAATAGGTATCAGACTATGGGCCAACAACAAATGGGGATGGCCTGATTGTGGGCTATGCATGCAATGAAAGAGACACAGGGGTGTTTGACGTTGCGAGTGTGGAGGAATATGGATCAATGGGCGATTGAGTGTTGTATCATGAAGTGGCGGACCAACATGTCAAGAACCAACACGCCTCACCGTAAGGCCATGGCCACCCTCGCCATGCATGGCGCTTGGGTGATTTGGAACGAGACGAATGTGAGAGTGTTCTAAAAGACAACCGACGACACCATTCTACATTCTAAAGCTTACTAAGGATGAGGCCAAACTTTGGGTCACCGCGGGGGCTAGGCACTTGGGTGCTCTGATGTCGCGAGAGTTTAAATCGCTATTAAGGATGAAGGCCTCCTGAGAGAGAAGACTCATGGGAGTATCAAGGCCACCTACGGGTGAAGATTCCTCTTGTGGAATTCAAACCATCCTTGTCTCAAGACTTGGGGAAAGAACTATCTCTTGTTTCATCTCTTTCTTTGGAGTTAGAGTTTGCCCCGTATCATATGCTTTCACTCAAAAATTTAAGACTGTCTCACAATACTATCACTGCATCACATTCGTTACAATTTTGTCTTTTTTGAAAGAAAAATAAATAAAGTCAAACTTTTAAATGTTTTGAGCACTCAATTTGGTATGACAGATATATAAAAAATGGTAAAATTGGCCGTGTCACCACAAGTCAAACTATGCAAAAATCTTTGCATCACGTGTATGGTTAACGTGTGTGTGATTCCTTTTTTGCACATCCAACAGATTAAGTGACCAAAGTTTTTCTTCCTAGAATCTTTTCCCATACAGAAAAGGCTGCAGTCCACTTTGCTAGGCCACTGAATTAAGTAAACACAGGGTGGTTCGCCAAAAAAGAATAAACACAGGGTGTATGAACAGCACTTGAGTAGCCACATGCTGATTTCCATTTATATTGCCAAAGCGCCACTCACGCACTGTACATCATGGTCTCACTAACTTTGATCAACAACAACAATAATGTGCAAACAATATTTCATTTCTCTAAGCATATGGCCGGCCCCTTGGTCGCTGGCTAACATGGCTTTAACCCCAAAAGGAATATCTCGAAAATATAAAACTCGAAAAGGGAAGGGAAAGAAGTCTGAAAACTCAGAAGCTTTTGGAGCTGGCAGTGGCCGCAATCATGGTGGAGAACCATGCATCCTGGACACTGATTTCTTGCTGGAGGATCGAACACTACTCCTACTAACCACCTCCTCGATCGCTTAGATATAAAATAGAGTGTGCATGGCTACTTGATTAGTATTATGGTGAGACATTATACATTAGTAAACCAAAGCATGACTGGCGTGTACGTGACCTTAGTTACCGTGTGATGGGCACGGTGGATTAATCAATTCCGTACATGGTGACTTTAAACGTGCGGGAGATTTTGCGAGAGAATCGTAGTTTCTTTATGCAGGTGGCATTCTTTTTCTCCACTGTAACGCCGATCTCTGGGGCTGGCACGTAAGAATTATTCCCCCGGACTATATATTTTAGGCGCGGAATAACCACCGCCGACAGAGCTGAGTGAGTCCATCGTGTCCTTCCAGTCCAGGCAAATGGAAATGCACATGCTGCTTCCACTAGTTACCACCACGGTGCTCCTCTCGATCCCAGCATGGCAGCCGTTGGCCGCGGCGCCGGCGTGCCAGCGGAGGTGCGGCGGGGTGGACATCCCGTACCCGTTCGGCATCGGCCGCGGCTGCTTCCTCGACACGGGGGACAGGACCTTCGAGGTCACCTGCCGCAAAGCCACCGCTTCCGACGACGCCCGGCCCTTCGCCGACGGCTTCGAGGTGCTCGGCATTGACCCGGGCCGCGGCAAGATACGCATCCGCAGCCCGGTCAGCTCGTGGTGCTACGACGGCGCGAGGCGGTCCATGGGCGCGCCGGACACGTGGTCCTTCAACTCGACGGCGCTCCGCGTCTCCGACGCGGATAACAAGCTCGCCGTCGTCGGGTGCAGCGCGCTCGCCTACATCGGGTCGCAGGACGGCGCCGTGGAGAACCGGTACGTGGTGGGGTGCCACGCCGAGTGCGCCAGCGCGGCGTCGCTGTCCGACGGCCCGTGCAACGGCACAGGATGCTGCCTCACGCCGGTGCCCCCCGGGATCAGCTCCTTCGACGTGGCCTTCGACGACGCCTACAACAACTCCGCTGTCGCCGGCTTCAGCCCGTGCAGCTACGCCGTGCTGGTCGAGGCGGCGGCGTTCGAGTTCCGGGCGACCTACGTCACCACCGGCGCGCTCGGGGACGCCGGCGGCGTTCAGGTGCCGGCGGTGCTGGACTGGGCGGTGGGCAACCAGACGTGCCGGGATGTGCGGCGGAAGAAGACGGGCGCGTACGCCTGCGCGAGTGCCAACAGCGAGTGCGTCGACGCCAAGAACGGCCCGGGCTACCTCTGTAACTGCTCCAAAGGGTACCAAGGAAACCCTTACGTCATCCATGGCTGCCAAGGTTAGTTTCTCACCAGTTTTGATTTATCTTTTGATCCATTGACTGTCTTGCGGGAATCTATGTGTTTCCCTTTTTTTGTGATTACAAAGGAAATCTATGTGTTTCCCCTTTTTTGTGATTACAAAGGAAATTTATGTTTTGAGAATGCCTCGAATCATATCAATTTTGCGGCACATTACTTATTTCTTACACTACCAAATATGCCCGTGCAAAGTGAAAGGAGAAAAAAACTAAATTATTCATACACTGTAAAAGACAAACAAATTTTCGAATGCCCCAAGGCGATGTGCATTGTCATCATACTCTAGCACGTTGCACTAGCAAGCACCCCTCTGCACCACTTGTAATTTTGCGGACTTATAATGTCACTAGTTGTCCTCATCAACACATAGTGCATGTACCGTACCCACACTCATGCACCAGTGTCGAAGACCCACCCATGTCATCGGTCCTCCTCGTCGTGAGAACTTCCCCTTGCACATACTCGTATTTACTTGTACAGATGGTAGGAATGTCTCACTCGCATCTGGTGCATGCATCGTCCCCCACAAAAATGAAAGCATAAGGAGTGATATTGTAGTTAGAAATCCTGAGCTGATACCCAAGTAAGTTTTAAGGTTCCGTTGGGTTCCGACTAAGTGAAAAAAAAAGAACTAAGTTCGATTGGATCAATTGTGTTCCAGCTAAGCGATATAAACATCCATGGATCTCACATTTTGCTAGGGATGCAAGGCAGTGCCCGAACCCGTCCCGCTTTATACACAAATTAGACAAAGTTAGTTCTAGCTAGGCTGTGATGGCGTTAGGCAAAGTTGTGCTAATTCAGCGCTTCAACGGGTCTATGCGGGACGCTGCTCTACACCCCTACATCTTGAGCGGAGGTGAGGCCCATATTTCTTATATTATGTGCCTAATGTGATAGGTGTACACCAAACACTCACCCTGTCGCACCCTATTGGACCTATGCAGTACATGTTTTTTGTAATTCTCTCTGATTTTTGAAAAGTACTAGAAGTTTATTCGTCTAGTCTTTTTTTCCCTTTGTTTCCCCTTTTTATTTTATTGGTTTACTTTAGTTCTTCATTTTTTCTGTTTTCCTGTTTTCCCTCTTCTAATTTGTTATTTTTAAATAAATGAAAAGTTTGTGAAAACCAAGACCAGTTTTAAAATTCATAAAAAATAGATTTTTTTAATTCATGGTTTTCTATAAATTTGTGAAAATAAATAAATTATGTAACACAATTTAAAATTCATGGTGGTTTTAAATTCGCGGGCATTTTTTAAATTCTAAAGATGTTTTAAAGTTCATGAATATTTTTTATAAAATTCTATTACTTTAACAAATTGTGCACATTTTTAAAATTCTAGAACTTATTTTGCTATTTTATATAGATCCACGAACATTTTGTAATTCAAGAACATATTTTAAATTGTTGAACATTTTATAAATTCTTACAATAGCTGGTTTTTAGGAAAAAAACTACTCAAAAAGGTCGACCCAGCACACCTACAGTAGCCTGCTCCATTCCAACAAACGACTGAAAAAACAGTTTTCTTTTAGAAACACATGTAGTTTTATTTATACTCATAATAATTATATGTACATTGATTTGAATCTAAGATCGAAGGAAATAAAAACTAACCCCTATAACAAAGAATGAAGTTGTCCCTCTTTCACTTGCCAATAATACTACATGAATGTTGTCCTTCTTCGTGGTATCAATCTCTACTAGAATAAATACTTCAAAGACTTCGATAAAGAGGTTGTAATTAGACTTAAGCAATAATGTTGTCCCTCTTTCACTTGCCAATAATAGTTTTTGAAAACGTCTTGAGTCGCACATCAAAAAAGATGGGAAGTCTTGATGGATGAACATGCTTGGGCTGGGATGATCCCTTAGAAGTGCAGGTCATCAAATCACGATATCTTTACCATGGTGTCGAAGAAAGATTTAACCTCTACCAAGAATCAAACCAACACAAAAAGCCTGACACACCAACATGAACTCATCATATCTGAATAATTGGATCTACGAGGATAGAAAACTCTCTAACTTCATGGTACCGTATCACCAACCCAGTGCGCGTTCGGTAGGCTCACGGATAGTTCTTAATTGGCGCCTTGGGCGCCAGCTAAGATAGCTGGCACCAACGTGTGGGAGAGTATGGGCCGGACCAACTGCGTTTTGTTTTAAATCGGTTAACTAGCAGACCTGCTACATTTGACCGGCAACCATGGTGAGTTGAACGTTGAATTTACAGAAGGAAAAAAAAGAAGATTTTGAAAATTCTAAAAAAAACTTATGTAATTTGGAAAGAATATTCATAAATTTGGAAAAATCCATGAAGAAAGTTCACGACTTAAAAAGTTTGTAATTTTTAAAAAATCGCAAAATGAAAGAAAAATCACAAATTAAACTAAAAGTTCACAAGATTAGGAAAATTTTGTAATTTGAAAATATTCGATTTTTTGGAAAAATTACAGGAATTTAAGGAAAGTTCATAAAATATGTAAGGGTAAAAACAAATTTAAAAAAGTTTGTGAAATTTGCACTACAACCAGCAGTTAAGAGCCGAATGGGAGTTGGGAGAATGATGTGGGTATCGCGGGATAGGACGTCGTAGTGAGGGGCACGCCTATATCTTGCCTTCGGCGAGTCTGGCTTCGGATTCGCTGAAGGGGCGAGCGAGCTGGGCCGGCCTACGAGCGCTGGAGGCCACAACCTCTTTTTCCTGCTTTTTTTAATGTTTTATGTTTTCATTTTTGCTTTTATTTTTGTACTTTTGTTTATACTTTAAAATATTGTAAATATATATTACAAAAACACTCTTTGAAAAACAATTGAAAAATGTTGAACAAGTATATAAAAAATGTTGAACAAGTATTTGAAAAATGTTGAACAAGTCTTTGAAAAAATGTTGATCATGTAAATAATAATGTTGAAAAGGTATTGAAAAATATTGAAAAAATATTGACCAAGTATTAGAAAAAATGTTGAACAAGTATATATAAAAATATTGAACAGGTATTTCAAATAAAATGTATTAAAAAATATTGATCATCTATATAAGAATGTAGACTGAAAAACAAAAAAATAACGAAAACAAAAAAACTGAAGAAACAAAAAAATACGGAGGAGAGAAAAACAAAAGAAAACAAAAAAACTGAAAAACCCAGAGAAAACACGACTCTTTTTCTATAAATAGAGCACGCCCTGGTATTCATCACTAACGCGGTGCTAACCTAGTGGTTAGCTTAACTTCATCGAGGAGACCCAGGTTTGAATCCTGGGTCGACCTGCCCTCTCCCTTTTTCGGGAGCTCCTATAGGCCGGCTGCCGTGCAAACCACTGCGATGTAGACGTTCTGATGTTCAATTAGCAGCGCGACAATTAAAGACTATAGTCTATTTATTGGGTCGAACCGACAACCTCCCACAACTGAATTTTTCAAAATTATGAATATTTTCTTCAAAATAAAAACATTTTCCGAAATTTTTTACAAATTTTCTAAAACAGGAACATTTTGATGATGTGAACAAATTTGAAAAAGGGGAACATTTCTTGAATTTCTGAACAAAAGATAAAAATGCTTACATTTTTAAAACTTCCAGAACATTTTTTTAATTTGGGAACAAAATTGAAAAACATGAACTATTATTGAATTTGTGAACAAATTTGGGAAGCTGGAACATTTTTTTCAATTCCCAAACATTTTTTGAATCTTGAGAACAAATTTTGAAACAGTGAACAATTTTAAAAAATCCTGAACAAATTTGGAAGCATGAACACTTTTTTAAAGCACAAGAATTTTTTGAATCTTAAGAACATATTTTGAAACGGAGAGAACTTTTGAAAAACTCCAAACAAATTTGGAAGTGCGAACAAGTTTTTAAAGCACGAACATTTATTGAATCTTGAGAACATATTTTGAAACAGAGAGAAATTTTGAAAAATCCCAAACAAATTTGGAAGCGCAAACATGTTTTGAATATGTGAACAAAAAATAGAAATTCAGTACATTTTCTGAATTTCAGAAGTTTTGTACTCTTTTGTGTAACGAGAACAATTTTTTGAATTTTGAGAACATTTTTTGGAAACACGAACGAAATTTAAATTTTTTATTTTTTAGAGGAAGAGAAGAAAAGAAAAAGAAATAAAAAAGGAAATCATAAACATTTTGTAAAACTGCGAACATATTCTGAAAAAGAAAAATAAACTTGAAAAAGAAAGTGAAACAAAAAACAAAAAAATGAAAAAGGAACAGAAACAAAAAAAAGAGAAATAAAAAACAATATAAATCCGAAAAAGAACCAGAAAAAATGATACAGGAAAAAACCCGGTTCAGGGAACCTTCTAGGAGGTTCCTAAAACTGGTTTGGATGCATTATGTGTGGGCCGACCCATTTCTGTCGCTAGCTGCGCTGCCCCTGTGCGATCGCTCGACAGTTCGCCGCAGTGAGCGGCGAATAGGATTCTCCCCCTTTTTCTCCTTGTTTATTTTTTTCAAGTGCACTCTATTGGGCTGGCATGTTACTGTGTAGCATTTGATGCGAGTGTTCCTTTCTAGCTTGCTTAGGCCTTTGTTTTGGTTGCTGGGGGTATACCTGGCCATACCTCGGGCCGGGCCGGGCCGGGCCTAGCCAAGCCCGACGCAAAAAAACCAAACCCAAGCCCGGCCGGGCTGTCGGGCCTATTTTCTGGGCCTGAGCCTGGCCCGAACACGTAAAAGCCCGTCGGGCTTCGGGCCGGCCTGGCCCGTCCTTTAGAAAAACACGAAAATGATGGTCCCGGGCCCGGCCTTCGGGCTCAAAATCTAGGCCTGAGCCTGGCCTGGGAGCGGCGTCGGGCTTTTTCGGGCCCGGTCGGGCCGGGCTGCCCATGACCAAGACTAGCTGAGGGAGATGTACTCAGGGTAGAGTTGTCCGAGACTGAAAATTCCTGACATATTGAAAATCTCAGGGAAATTCAGCATCGCCATTTGGGGGGAAACTTCTCCCACAAGTTGTGACTCGTGTATTCTTGCCATTCGGCTAAGGAGGGCCACAATTTCCCTTCGTTGGGCCTTAACCAAACAGCCCTCCAGAACTCCCTGGGAGAGGTCAGCACGTGCTGCCTTTCTGGGCAATCCCTAAACGGCGCCTTAAGCGTCGGTTTCTTCGCGAGCCGGCCTAGATCCCATTCCTTTTTACTCCCTCCGTTCCTAAATACTTGTCTTTCTAGAGATTTCAACAACTTAGCTATGGTAGCCACCCCACTACACATACCTACGTGCTTAACTACAACTTTTAGTTTTGTTATTCTTCTTCTTCTTTCTCTTTTCTCTATTTCTCCCTTTCCCTTTTTCCTTTACATTTCTAATTTTTTATTTTTCTATTTTTCAAAATCCGTGAACTTTTTCTAAATTTGATGAACATTCATTCAAATTATATGAACTAATTTTGAAATTTGATGAACATTTTCTTAAAAATCAATGAATTGCTTTTTCAAATTCGATGAACTATTTTGAAAGTTGATGAACTTATTTTCAAATTCAGTGAACTTTTATAGAAAAGGATGAACTTTTTTTCATATTAGATGAACTTTTTTTTTCATTTTTATGAACCTTTTTCCAAATTTGATGAACTTCTTCGAAAATCCATGAACTTTTTTCAATTTCAGTGAACCTTTTTCAGATTCGATGAACTTTTTTTGAAATCAATGAACTTTTTCTTAAAAGTCAATGAACTTTTTCCGAATTCGATGAACTTTTTTCGATTCGATGAACTTTTTTTCAAGTTCAATGTTTTTCTTCAAATTCATGAACTTTTTTGAAATTTGTTAATTATTTTCAAAAGCCGTGAACATTTTTCCAATTCATGATTTGTTTTTTCTCTTTATTTTTAAAAAGTCGATGACCGGTCAAACTGTGCTCGAGTGACCATTGTTTCTTTCGAGAACTAGCCGCTCCAGCGACCAGAGGGGGGAATGGATCGCTCGGCTTACATGGGCCGGCCCAGCAAGGAGGCGCAATGTGCGCCCGTTCTGCAAGTGGCGCTAAAGGCGCCACTTAGGAGGTCCCGCCTTTCTGTCCCTGGTATTGGGCCGGGATACCTGTGTTTTTCCCCGTGCACAACAATACCTGGTGAGGCACTGTAGTGCGGGAACAACTAGTTAACGAGCGCTCCTTCGGGAGCCTCGCAACGATCAGCGCCACTTGGCGCGCTCTCAAACATTCGTCACGTGTCGCGCTCTGGACGCTCCCTTCAGTTTTTTTCCCGCACGCGTTTTTGGTTTTTAAACGGTTTTTTCCGGGTTTTTTCGACATTTTGGTTTTCCCCCGGTCTTTCTTAACTTTTCGATAAAAAAATTAGGGAAAATGTTTTTTTGCGCGAAAAAAACACGTTTTTTTTCTTTCGTGAAAGTCACGGATTTTTTCGCGAGAGGCACGGTTGTGCTTTAGCGAGAGTCACGGCCGTGCCTTTCGGAAACGAAAAAAAATGCATTTTCTATTTTTTTCTTTCGTGAGAGTCACAGTTTTGCTTCCGCGAGAGGCACGTTTGTGCTTTCGCGAGAGTCACGACCGTGCCTCTCGGAAAGGGAAAAACAAAACGCGTTGTCTGGTTTTTTTTTCTTTCGCGAGAGTCACGGTTTTGCTTTTGCGAGAGGCACGGTTGTGCTTTCGCGAGAGTCACGACCGTGCCTCTCGAAAAGGGAAAAACAAAACGCGTTTTCTGGTTTTTTTTTCTTTCGCGAGAGTCACGATTTTGCTTCTGCGAGAGGCACGGTTGTGCTTTCGCGAGAGTCACGGCCGTGCCTCTCAGAAAGGGAAAAAATACGCGTTTTCTGTTTTTTTTCTTTTGTGAGAGTCACGGTTGTACTTTCACGAGAGTCACGGCCGTGCCTCTTGGAAACAGAAAAAAAACGTGTTTTCTGTTTTTTTCCTTGCACGAGAGTCACGGTTTTGCTTCCACGAGATGCACGGGTGTGATTTCGCGAGAGGCACGGGTGTGCCTCTTTCGAAAATGGAAAAAACATGCTCCCGGTCGGTTTTTTCGCTCGGTTTTTTTCATCTGTTTTTTCGTGAAAAAAAAAGTTCGTCAAAACCTATTAACATGGGATCTATTTTTGAAGATCTCGACGCGAGGAATTCAATGGAAAAACGGCTCGAGATTTGGACGCAGGGTTTAAAAGATAAAACGTTTTGAATAAACGAATTTACGAAAAAAGAGAAAACTCCCAGGTTGCGACAAGTGGCGCGCTGCATGTGTGCCACTTCTCGCGACCTGAAAAGTGAAGTGTTCTTTGTAACGAGTACTCCCTAATTAGTGATTTCGCTGTAGTGCCGCTGACTTGAGTTTTTTTTTCTCTTTTTTTTCCTGCGTATTTCTTATCGGTTTTCCTGTGTATTCCATTTTGTCGCCGTTAACAAATGAAAAAAAATACAAAGGTTATGTTTTATACTTTACACGGATATTTAATTTGGTACGTATTTCATCAAACCAACTCTTGGTCTTTGCCTTGGCAGATATTAACGAGTGTGAGGAGAAGGCGTCGTACCCATGTGCCATTCGTGATTCCTGCATCAACACGATCGGAGGGTACAAATGCCCATGCCCTGCACAAAAGCGAGGCTATTCTGATGGAACATGCGAAGCGGATAGATCTATAACTAAATTGCAAATCGCAATAGGTGTGATTGAAATTGCCATCTCCATCTGAATTTCATCTCATTCCAGGGAAAAAATGTCGGCACAAAACAATATAAGTATTATTTCAGCAATCAATTAGACAATAAAACCAGGAAATGATTTTCTTCTTCTTCATTTGTACAGGTTTTAGCATCGGCGTGGTCATGCTGGCACTAGGCATGACCTGCACCTACGCCATCCAAGAGAAGCGGCGGGTCGCCGTCGTCAAGACGCGGCACTTCCGGCAGCACGGCGGCCAGCTGCTGTTCGAGGAGATGAAGAAGTCCAACAAGCAGGGAATGTCCTTCACGCTCTTCACCAAGCAGGAGCTGCAGGAGGCCACCGGCAACTTCGACGAGCGGCACGTGCTGGGCAAGGGCGGCAACGGCACCGTGTACCGCGGCACGCTCCAGGACGGCACGGCGGTGGCGATCAAGCGGTGCAGGATCGCCGGCGAGGACGAGCGGCAGCAGCGGGAGTTCGGCATGGAGACGCTCATCCTCTCCCAGATCAACCACAAGAACATCGTGAAGCTCTACGGGTGCTGCCTCGAGGTGGAGGTGCCCATGCTCGTCTACCAGTTCATCCCCAACGGCACCCTCTACCAGCTCCTCCACGGCGGCGCCGCCGTCGTGCCGTTCGCGGTGCGCCTGAGGATCGCGCACGAGACGGCCGAGGCGCTGGCGTACCTGCACTCGATGGCGTCGCCGCCGATCATCCACGGCGACGTCAAGTCCCCCAACATCCTCCTCGACGAGAACTACGGCGCCAAGGTGTCCGACTTCGGGGCGTCGTCGCTGGCGCCGGCGCCGACGGACGAGGCGCACCTGGTGACGTTCGTGCAGGGGACGTGCGGGTACCTGGACCCGGAGTACATGCAGACGTGCCGGCTGACGGAGAAGAGCGACGTGTACAGCTTCGGCGTGGTGCTCCTGGAGCTGCTCACGTCGCGGAAGGCGCTGAACCTCGCCGCCCCCGACGACGAGAAGAGCGTCGTCGCGAGCTTCCTCACGGCGGCGAGGGACGGCAGGCTGGACGGCCTGCTGGACGCGCGGATCAAGAGCGAGGTGGGGGCGGAGACGCTGGAGCGGGTGGCCAAGCTCGCGAAGCTGTGCCTGGAGATGTCCGGCGAGAGGAGGCCCTCCATGCGAGAGGTCGCCGAGGAGCTTGACGGGATCAGGAAGGCGTCCTCACAGAACCCATGCTTACTAGGTGAGGGTGAAGAAGCTCTGTCAGACTACTCTGTTGTGGATATGTGTGACTGGTGAGAATGATCAGACCTACTCCTTAATCGCTGGATGGATTTGGAGGCGATGGGGTTGGAGATTCTTGATTAGATCACCAACCATGTACTGCTCAGTTTGAGTGAGATGTACATTGCGTGGTAGCTTACTTACTAGTATTAGGATTAGTAAAGCAGGTTTGACAAATGCACAGCACAGTGATAACGACATCGACATGAACATTTTTCTGTATGATAAGAACATGCCCTGGATAATTGCATTTTGTGCGCATTTCCTTGATCCGATTGAGGGATCGGGGTATTGTGACTATATTTCAGATTAACCACCGAGTATCATCAATGTACCCAAAAAAAATGAACATCATCTATGACTGAGAGAAAATGAAGCCGGGACATAATACGTGTTCAGAAGCGGAGGCGTGCGTCGCACAGCAGAGGGGAAGGACACGGGCTTGCTCCAATGATGGCTAGTAGCCGTGGCGGCGGCCGATGGCGATCGTCCGGACGAAGCACGCGGAGGCGCCGACGGAGAGCGCCGCGAACACCGGCGGCACGATGATGTCGGCGCAGGTCCGGCCGGCCATCCTCGCCGGCACGCAGACGTGGTCGCCGCCGCCGTCGAGCGGCACGCGCACCGACCCGGCCGCGCACCCGCCGCTGGCCAGCGCCCACACGAACGCGGCCTCCGGCGCGAACGACGCCACCGACACGGCCAGCGCCAGCGCGCCGGCCCACGCCGCGGCGTGGCGCGCCGCCGGGCCCCAGCACGGCCACCACCACCGCTCCCCGGCCCCCACCAGCAGCGCCCCCACGAGCGGATGCATCGGTCGAGGGAGGGCTCGAGATCGCTCGCTCGGCTCGACCTTGATTTTCTTGGCCACCCTGCAGAGGATCGAGTCGGGTTTGAGTTTGAGACGCCGCGCAACTGGCGTTGCGAGTTGCGAGCCGGCCGTGCGGCGCGCGGGGTGGTGGTTATGTACGCAGAGCGGAGGCGAGTGAAGCAGCTGCGTCGCGCGTCGTGGGGGACGGAGGAGGGGCAGATAGAATGGAGAGGTTATACGTTACGCGTACGTGGCCGTTGAGCAGGTGAGCGGAGAAAGGAAGAGGGGCCGTGGGGTTTCTAAACCGGCCTTGTTGAAACGAGAGGTCGGTCCAGGGAGACGTGTTGGGTGCATAATTGCCCTGCGCCCGGGCTATCTTTAGTGTCGTGTTTTCCTTTTTTCTTGATCGAGCGGGTTGAAATCATGGACTAAGATGTGGACCGTTGATGTACCATCGAAAATTAAGATGTTACACCCTCAACACAAAAAATAATAATTAAAATGTTATTGTGGCCGCTCTCTCATAAGTCCACCCGACTTCTGATCCACCCGACTTCTGATCTTCTTAACCATCGCCATATAGGCGCCAGTTCAACTTGTGGGATCTGTTGAAACACTGAGTCATGGCGGCATTCCTTCATCGAATGCAACCTCACCAGATCTATATGGGCCCAAGACCAAGACTTGGTCGAAGTTGTGATGAGCATCACAGAATCAGATGCCAAAAGATTCATCTTCAGCCTCATGAACTCGTTCCCCCACTCTGACTTTGTAACGGTGCTGGTAACACTATGAGCAATATGACACGCACAAGGCAAGGCAATGCATGAAAATGTCTTTCAAAGCCCGGCTTCTACCCATCATTTTCTCATGAGGTATATGAAAGAGCTCGAGGAGTGTAAGCCAAAAGAGTCTCACTAAAATCCTCAGTCGGTCATGCGACACAGTATAAGATGGATTTCTCCACCAATCGGTACAACAAAGATCAAAGTCGATGGGGCAGTTCCTCGGAATTCTCTTCAAGGCTCCTATAGCGCGCTATGTAGAAATGTTGCAGGGTTGTAGGTGCTTCTGCAATCAAGTGCTCACGGGTGATGTCTACCACACAACCTTCTTCCTGTAGACGTTGTTGGGCCTCTAAGTGCAGAGGTTTGTAAGACAGTAGCAAATTTCCCTTAAATGGATGACCTAAGGTTTATCAATCCGTGGAAGGCGTAGGATGAAGATGATCTCTCTCAAGCAACCCTGCAACCAAATAACAAAAAGTCTCTTGTGTCCCCAACACACCCAATACAATGGTAAATTGTATAGGTGCACTAGTTCGGCGAAGAGATGGTGATACAAGTGCAGTATGGATGGTAAATATAGGTTTTTGTAATCTAAAAATATAAAAACAACAAGGTAACTAATGATAAAAGTGAGCACAAAAGGTATTGCAATGAGTTGAAACAAGGCCTAGGGTTCATACTTTCGCTAGTGCAAATTCTCTCAACAATAGTAACATAATTGGATAATATAACTATCCCTCAACATGCAACAAAGAGTCACTCCAAAGTCACTAATAGCGGAGAACAAACAAAGAGATTATGGTAGGGTACGAAACCACCTCAAAGTTATCGTTTCTGATCGATCTATTCAAGAGTCCGTAGTAAAATAACATGAAGCTATTCTTTCCGTTCAATCTATCATAGAGTTCGTACTAGAATAACACCTTAAGACACAAATCAACCAAAACCCTAATGTCACCTAGATACTCCAATGTCACCTCAAGTATCCGTGGGTATGATTATACGATATGCATCACACAATCTCAGATTCATCTATTCAAACCAACACAAAGTACTTCAAAGAGTGCCCCAAAGTTTCTACCGAAGAGTCAAGACGAAAACGTGTGCCAACCTCTATGCATAGGTTCATGGGCGGAACCCGCAAGTTGATCACCAAAACATACATCAAGTGGATCAATAGAATACCCCATTGTCACCACAGGTATCCCATGCAAGACATACATCAAGTGTTCTCAAATCCTTAAAGACTCAATCTGATAAGATAACTTCAAAGGAAAAACTCAATTCATCACAAGAGAGTAGAGTGGGAGAAACATCATAACATCCAACTATAATAGCAAATCTCGCGATACGTCAAGATCGTACCACCTCAAGAACATGAGAGAGAGAGATCAAACACATAGCTACTGGTACATACCCTCAGCCCTGAGGTACAACTACTCCCTCCCCGTCATGAAGAGCACCGGGATGATGAAGATGGCCACCTGAGAGGGATTCCCCTCCGGCAGGGTGCCAGAACGGGTCTAGATTGGTTTTTGGTGGCTACGAAGGCTTCTGGCGGCTGAACTCCCGATCTATTGTGCTCCCCGAAGTTTTTAGGGTATATGGGTATATATAGGAGGAAGAAGTACGTCGGTGGATCTCCGGGCTGTCCACGAGGCAGGGGGGCACGCCCAGGGGGGGCGCCCCCCACCCTCGTGGGCAGCCCGAGACTCTTCTGGTCCATCTCCGATACTCCGTGGGCTTCTTCTGGTCTAAAAATAAGTTTCGTGAAGTTTCAGGTCAATTGGACTCCGTTTGATTTTTCTTTTCTGCGATACTCTAAAACAAGGAAAAAACAGAAACTGGCACTGGGCTCTAGGTTAATAGGTTAGTCCCAATAATCATATAAAATAGCATATAAATGCATATTAAACATCCAAGGTTGATAATATAATAGCATGGAACAATCAAAAATTATAGATACGCTGGAGACGTATCAGCATCCCCAAGCTTAATTACTGCTCGTCCTCGAGTAGGTAAATGATAAAAACAGAATTTTTGATGTGGAATGCTACCTAACATATTTATCCATGTAGTTATCTTTATTGTGGCAAGAATATACAGATCCATAAGATTCAAGACAAAAGTTTAATATTGACATAAAAATAATAATACTTCAAGCATACTAACCAAGCAATTATGTCTTCTCAAAATAACATGGCCAAAGAAAGCTATCCCTACAAAATCATATAGTCTGGCTATGCTCTATCTTCACCACACAAAATATTTAAATCATGCACAACCCCGATGACAAGCCAAGCAATTGTTTCATACTTTTGATGTTCTCAAACTTTTTCAATTTTCACGCAATACATGAGCGTGAGCCATGAACATAGCACTATAGGTGGAATAGAATGGTGGTTGTGGAGAAGACAAAAAGGGAGAAGATAGTATCACATCAACTAGGCGTATCAACGGGCTATGGAGATGCCCATTAATAGATATCAATGTGAGTGAGTAGGGATTGCCATGCAACGGATGCACTAGAGCTATAAGTGTATGAAAACTCAAAAAGAAACTAAGTGGGTGTGCATCCAACTCGCTTGCTCACGAAGACCTGGGGCATTTTGAGAAAGCCCATCATTGAAATATACAAGCCAAGTTCTATAATGAAAGATTCCCACTAGTATATGAAAGTGACAACATAGGAGACTCTCTATCATGAAGATCATGGTGCTACTTTGAAGCACAAGTGTGGAAAAAGGATAGTAGCATTGCCCCTTCTCTCTTTTTCTCTTTTTTTGTTTTTTTGGGCCTTCTCTTTTTTATGGCCTTTTATTTTTTATTATTTTTTTCGTCCGGAGTCTCATCCCAACTTGTGGGGGAATCATAGTCTCCTCATCCTTTCCTCACATGGGACAATGCTCTAATAATGATGACCATCATACTTTTATTTACTTACAACTCAACAATTATAACTCAATACTTAGAACAAAATATGACTCTATGTGAATGCCTCCGGCGGTGTACCGGGATGTGCAATGACTCATGAGTGACATGTATGGAAGAATTATGAATGGTGGATTTGCCACAAATACAATGTCAACTACATGACTGTGCAAAGCAACATGACAATGATGGAGCGTGTCATAATAAATGGAACGGTGGTAAGTTGCATGGCAATATATCTCGGAATGGCTATGGAAATGCCATGATAGGTAGGTATGGTGGCTGTTTTGAGGAAGATATATGGTGGGTGTATGATACCGGCTAAAGGTGCACGGTATTAGAGAGGAGAGCAATGGTGGAAGGGTGAGAGTGCGTATAATCCATGGACTCATCATTAGTCATAAAGAACTCACATACTTATTGCAAAAATCTATTAGTAATCGAAACAAAGTACTACGCGCATGCTCCTAGGGGGTAGATTGGTAGGAAAAGACCATCGCTCGTCCCCGACCGCCACTCATAAGGAAGACAATCAATAAATAAATCATGCTCCGACTTCGTCACATAACGGTTCACCATACGTGCATGCTATGAGAATCACAAAATTCAACACAAGTATTCCTCAAATTCACAACTACTCAACTAGCATGACTCTAATATCACCATCTCCATATCTCAAAACAATTATCAAGTATCAAACTTCTCATAGTATTCAATGCACTTATATGAAAGTTTTTTATTATATCAAAAGAAAATTACCATGCTATTCTAAAGGACTCTCAAAATAATATAAGTGGAGCATGAGAGATCAATTATTTATATAAAAAAAACCACCGCCGTGCTCTAAAAGGATATAAGTGAAGCACTATAGCAAATGACAAACTACTCCGAAAGATAGAAGTGAAGATCAATGAGTAGTCGAATAATTATACAATTATGTGAAGACTCTCTAACATTTAAGAATTTCAGATCTTGGTATTTTATTCAAACAGCAAGCAAAACAAAAGAAAATAAAATGACGCTCCAAGCAAAACACATATCATGTGGTGAATAAAAATATAGCTCCAAGTAAAGTTACCGATAGACGAAGGAGAAAGAGGGGATGCCTTACGAGGCATCCCCAAGCTTAGGCTCTTGGTTGTCCTTTAATATTACCTTGGGGTGCCATGAGCATCCCCAGGCTTAGGCTCTTGCCACTCCTTATTCCATAGTCCATCGAATCTTTACCAAAAACTTGAAAACTTCACAACACAAAAACTTAACAAAAACTCGTAGGCTCCGTTAGTATAAGAAAATAAACCACCACTTACGTACTGTTGTGAACTTATTCTAAACTCATATTGGTGTAATATCTACTGTATTCCAACTTATCTATGGTTCATACCCTCCGATACTACTCATATATTCATCAAAATAAGCAAACAACACATAGAAAACATAATCTGTCAAAAACAGAATAGTCTGTAGTAATATGTATGTTTCGAATACTTCTATAACTCCAAAAATCCTGAGAAATTAGGAAGTCCTTGGCAATTTGTTTATTAATCTACTTCAAGTGGAATTGGTATTTTATCGCTCTCTGGTAGGAAATTAAAATTATTCTTGTGAGCGCATACTTTCTGTTTTTTACAGCAAGATCAAATAACAATCACCCAAGAAGATCCTAAAGGCTTTACTTGGCACAAACACTAATTAAAACATAAAAAACACAATCATAATAGAGGATAGATGATTAATTTATTACTAAACAGGAACAAAAAGCAAGGAGCTAAAATAAAATTGGGTTGCCCCCCAACAAGCACTAACGTTTAACGCCCCTAACTAGGCATGATGAGTTCAATGATGCTCACATAAAAGATAAGAATTGTAACATAAAAAGAGCATCATGAAGAATATGACTAGCACATTTAAGTCTAACCCTGTTCCTATGCATAGGGATTTTGTGAGCAAACAAATTATGGGAACAATAATCAACTAGCATAGGGGGGCAAAACAAGCATAACTTCAAAACTTTAAGCACATAGAGAGGAAACTTGATATTATTGTAATTCCTACAAGCATATATTCCTCCCTCATAATAATTTTCAGTAGCATCATGAATGCATTCAACAATATAACCAACACATAAAGCATTCTTTTCATGATCTACAAGCATAGACAATTTACTACTCTCCACATAAGCAAACTTCTTATCATGAATAGCAGTGGGAGCAAACTCAACAAAATAACTATCATGTGAAGCATAATCCAATTTAAAACTAACATCATGATGGCAAGTTTCATGGTTATCATTAATCTTTATAGCATACATGTCATCACAATAATCATCATAGGTAGCAAATTTGTTCTCATAATCAATTGGAACCTCTTCCGAAATAGTGGATTCATCACTAAATAAAGCCATGACCTCTCCAAATCCACTTTCATCAATATAATCATCATAAATAGGAGGAATGCTTTCATCGTAATAAATTTTCTCATCAAAATTTGGGGGACAAAAAATATCATCTTTATCAAACATAGCTTCCCCAAGCTTGTGGCTTTGCATATCATTAGCATCATGGATATTCAAGGAATTCATACTAACAACATTGCAATCATGCTCATCATTCAAATATTTAGTGCCAAACATTCTAATGCATTCTTCTTCCAGCACTTGAGCACAATTATCGGAATCCTTATTTTCACGAAAGACATTAAAAAGATGAAGCATATGAGGCATCCTTAATTCCAATTTTTTGTAGTTTTCTTTTATAAACTAAACTAGTGATAAAACAAGAAACAAAAAGATTCGATAGCAAGATCTAAAGATATACCTTCAAGCACTAACCTCCCCGGCAACGGTGCCAGAGAAGAGGTTGATGTCTACTACACAACCTTCTTCTTGTAGATGTTGTTGGGCCTCCAAGTGCAGAGGTTTGTAGGACAGTAGCAAATTTCCCTCAAGTGGATGACCTAAGGTTTATCAATCCGTGGGAGGCGTAGGATGAAGATGGTCTCTCTCTCAAGCAACCCTGCAACCAAATGACAAAGAGTCTCTTGTGTCCCCAACACACCCAATACAATGGTAAATTGTATAGATGCACTAGTTCGGCGAAGAGATGGTGATACAAGTGCAATATGGATGGTAGATATAGGTTTTTGTAATCTGAAAATATAAAAACAGCAAGGTAACTAATGATAAAAGTGAGCACAAACGGTATTGCAATGGGTTGAAACAAGGCCTAGGGTTCATACTTTCGCTAGTGCAAGTTCTCTCAACAATAGTAACATAATTGGATAATATAACTATCCCTCGACATGCAACAAAGAGTCACTCCAAAGTCACTAATAGCGGAGAACAAACGAAGAGATTATGGTAGGGTACGAAACCACCTCAAAGTTATCCTTTCTGATCGATCTATTCAAGAGTCCGTAGTAAAATAACATGAAGCTATTCTTTCCATTCAATCTATCATAGAGTTCGTACTAGAATAAAACCTTAAGACACAAATCAACCAAAACCCTAATGTCACCTAGATAATCCAATGTCACCTCAAGTATCCATGGGTATGATTATACTATATGCATCACACAATCTCAGATTCATCTATTCAAACCAACACAAAGTACTTCAAAGAGTGCCCCAAAGTTTCTACCGGAGAGTCAAGACAAAAACGTGTGCCAACCCCTATGCATAGGTTCATGGGAGGAACCCACAAGTTGATCAGCAAAACATACATCAAGTGGATCAATATAATACCCCATTGTCACCACGGGTATCCCACGCAAGACATACATCAAGTGTTCTCAAATCCTTAAAGACTCAATCCGATAAGATAACTTCAAAGGGAAAACTCAATTCATCACAAGAGAGTAGAGGGGGAGAAGCATCATAACATCCAACTATAATAGCAAAGCTCGCGATACGTCAAGATCGTACCACCTCAAGAACACAAGAGAGAGAGAGAGAGAGAGAGAGAGAGAGAGAGATCAAACACATAGCTACTGGTACATACCCTCAGTCCCGAGGGAGAAGTATTCCCTCCTCGTCATGGAGAGCACCGGGATGATGAAGATGGCCACCGGAGAGGGATTCCCCCTCCAGCAGGGTGCCAGAACGGGTCTAGATTGTTTTTTGGTGGCTACGGAGGCTTCTGGCGGCGGAACTCCCGATCTATTATGCTCCCCAAAGTTTTTAGGGTATATGGGTATATATAGGAGGAAGAAGTACGTCGGTGGATGTTGGTGTCAAAACCGGCGGATCTCGGGTAGGGGGTCCCGAACTGTGCGTCTAAGGCGGATGGTAACAGGAGGCAGGGGACACAATGTTTTACCCAGGTTCGGGCCCTCTTGATGGAGGTAAAACCCTACGTCCTGCTTGATTAATATTGATGGTATGGGTAGTACAAGAGTAGATCTACCACAAGATCGGAGAGGCTAAACCCTAGAAGCTATCCTATGGTATGATTGTATGTTGTCCTACGGACTAAACCCTCCGGTTTATATAGACACTGGAGGGGGCTAGGGTTACACAAGGTCGGTTACAAAGGAGGAGATATACATATCCGTACTGCCTAGCTTGCCTTCCACGCCAAGTAGAGTCCCATCCAAACACGGGACGAAGTCTTCAATCTTGTATCTTCATAGTCCAACAGTCCGGTCAATGGATATAATCCGGCTGCGGAGACCCCCTAATCTAGGACTCCCTCAGTAGCCCCCGAACCAGGCTTCAATGACGATGAGTCCGGCGTGCAATTTTGTCTTCGACATTGCAAGGCGGGTTCTTCTCCGATCTTCAAGTGTGCGCAAGTAGTGTCCGGCTCCATAAATGTTGAACTTCTTGGCTTCTGTGCCCAGTAAGGGCTATCTCCCTCGTGCCGAATGAATACGAGGCGCCATGGCGTTTTTTACATTCGCCCCCCAGCCAAATAAATAAATTGTCTATTAAAGGGATAGGGATTCTTAGATCCGATCTACACCTTCCTCCCCTCAGCGAGAATCCATCAGAGCGCGTTTCAGAAAGATCCATTCTAGCATGGCCGACCTCCGCAGCTCCTCCTCCCGCCCCCGTAGCCCTAAGCTTGGTGATTGGGAGAGGTGTTTAGTCCCACATAGTCGATTGGTCGAACTGCAGACCAAAGGATTTCTTCCTCCAGCATACATGGTGCCCATTCGAGCCGGGCTCGCCACCTACAATGGCGGGGAGCAGGCGGAGGACTTTCCCTGTCCCTCCATGGGGGAACGGGTTTGCCTTGTTCCTTACTTACTAAGGGGACTCGGATTTCCAATTCATTCGTTCCTCCGCAGGCTCCCGGAGTTCTACGGCCTCCAACTACACAATCTCACCCCTGCCTCCATCCTACACATCGCTGGCTACGTTGCCGTTTGTGAGTTGTTCCTGGGCTGCGAGGCTCACTTCGAGCTGTGGAAAAGGCTATTTTGCCCCGTTCCTCGCACACAGAGGGAATCACTTTATCAAGTGGGCGGAGCCGAAGTATGGCGCATCGCCGATACCGGATATTTGTCCGGTACCCCGAAGAAGCTGTCCAAAGACCGGCCTTCAGAATGGTTTTATATGAAGGACGTTCCCCTTCCGGACCCTGTTCGGCGGGGTCTTCCTGAGTTCAGCAATGCTCCTTTGAAGAAGCGCCGAAGTTGGCGCACACGGAGCCCCTAGGTGGAAGACGACAGAGAAGTCCTCTATCTGATGAACCGGATTAAGGCACGGGCTCAGTCAGGATTGACAATAACCGAAGTTATGTCGATTTGCATAATGCGGGGAGTGCAACCACTTTAGTATCGTGGCACCCCTTGTGGTGTTTCAACGGGGAGGATGACGCCACCCGCTACGGGCGTAAGGGTCCGGGCGATGCTGCCGCATTAGCCAAAATTTTATCCGAACTGTTCAAGGGAGAGGAGGAGGAGTTCACCCGCATCAAGCCACGGGACGGATTCTCCATGTACAATCCTCCAAGCTGGGTAAGCTATATCCCCTTATTTCCATCTTCCTGTGTTTTTTATTGTAGGTATTCACCTTGCCAATTTACGGCAGGAACTGCGAAAGGCCATAAAGGAGGTCAGCAACCCTTCTCCACAATCGTAGGACCCTGACCAGGCCCTCGACTCCGGACTCGAAGAAGATCTGGTCATCTCCGTGGAGCTGATAAACTGGCAGTTCTATCAGTTGAGCTGCGACTATGCCATGGTGGCCATTACGGCCGACTATCCTGGACTGCTCCCTGCATCGCATGTAAGAAAAACCGAAAAGTCCCAACTCAAAAAGGTAGGATCCCCTTTTGGAAACTTCACCCACCATATTCACATGGCCTTTTTTACAGGGAAGGCATTCGGGACGCCCCGCAGCAACGCGCCAACAGGAGGCATCAAGGCAGGGTAGGCAAAAAAGGAAGGCGGTTAGGACGGAGACGCCGGTGCAAAGGTACAACAAACCCCGCTCCGTGGTTGTCGTCTTTTTCAAAATATAATGACGCCCGTGTTTCTTTAACAGAAAAAACGCTTGCCGGAATATGTCCGGCGATGTCGCCGATCACGCTTCCACCAGTCGGGCACCAGGACCGGACACGGAGGCAGAACCCGATATGGGGCAGGCGCCGGATAATCCCCCTACAGAGGATGCGGATAGGTTATCTGCTACAAACTCAGAAGTGGAAAGCGCCATGAATCATAGGCGCCGCCGGGCCGTACTCCGTGATGCTTGTTTCTCACCAGAGGTGTTTGATGCCTTTAATTCTGGAGAGGCGTACCTCCGTGCCGCTCAAGATGGTCTAGCCAGAGCCACGGATCAGTATGTAAAGGATGTACGGGTGAGTGAATCTGACGATTTGTATGTATCAGTAGCCCCTGAGACTTGAAACAGTTAGCAGAACTGATTTAAGGATCATCTTTATTGTGCAGGTTCTTATAGAGAAGAATACTAGGCTGCCCCAGGAGCTGGAGGAATGCAAGACCCAACTGCGGGCCGCTATTGCCGCATTGCAGGAACAGAAAAAGCCTCCTGCTGGTAACATTTTTTTAAAATGATGGTTACCATATAGTGCGCGGCGTGGCTGCAAATCTAACAATATATTTTGCAGATGAATCCGGAGAAAATCCGGAGGACCAGAATGTTATGCGGTAGCTAGAAGCTGGCAAACGCGTGCTGACTGAGGTTAGGCGGGAGAAAAACAATCTCCAAGACGCCAATATAAGGCTGAATGTGGAACTAAAAGACGTTCAGAGCCAGCTTGCAGACTCCGAGAAGGAGAATAAGAGGCTTCGACGCGGCATTTTTAGTAAGTGCTTGAACGAATCCTTTAAAGGTATTCGGCGAAGAAGCCGACTAATAGCGTTATGTCTGTAGGTATGCTGACAGGTCATCCCGCAGAGGAAATGCCCGGGTCTGCGGGTGATCTTCTGTCCGAGCTGTCACATCTGCACGAACAAGTTCGGTAGGTGATGCAGGGTGTTGCCCAGGCCTTGTGGCCGTCCGTCTCCCTGCCAGAGGGTGTTGCGGAGCTTGCGGAGAAGCTCAAAGGAGTGCGGCGGTGCTTCCGATTATGGAAGATATCAGCCTGCCGACAGGGTGCTAGAGAAGCCTGGGCCATGGTGAAGACGCGGTATACCAAAGCAGACCCAAATCACATGGCTGAGGTCGGACCTGTGGGGCCCGACGGAAAAGAGATTCCCGTTAGCTTAGTATATGGGCAAGTAGAATTAGCCACAAAGTATTCCCAACAGGATTGTAAGCTAGATCGCCGGTTGGATGGTATAGAAGAATAATTTAGTCAGTCTGCATGACTATGTAATTGAAGTGACATGTATAATGCCTTCTAGCCGGATTATAGATCATTTGTCGTTGCGGACCTTTTCGCTTCAGCCTCCGGGCCCAATAGTCTGGAGTGTATCCGAATACCGACTCAGTTATATAAGAACAGGGTTATGCGTGGAGACTAGGCGTAGGGGTCATTAGTGCTTTATCAGACAAGTGCCCAACTAGTTATGTTATATTACATGGGTAGTAAGAAACATCTTCCAGGGAGAATAGTTCCGTTAAGGGTTCCTTTCCCTGGGCAAGCATGCCCTAAAGTGCATGTCCGGACTGCGGTAGGAAACGCAGAAAAAAACATCTGGGTGCAGATATGAAAAATAAAAAAATCATCTTTTGTTCACCGACCAAATATTCCCTTAAGAACGCTAGCTTTTGGCTTCACCCAGTCCGAGGTACGCATCCGGCTGACTCGGCGGTAACAATCGCAGAGGTGCTCCCCTTATGCCCTAGCCGAATTAACGGGAACGTAGGGCATAAATACAAGAGCCATGCAACCCAGCTTGGCCAAAACTTAAGTCATATCGATGCATATAATGGTGAAAAAAGGTACATGCGGAAGTATAACACATGTGTTGGGCCTGAAGCCCGGATAAATAATTTAAGCTTCTGTGAAAGAAGCCCCCAGGTATGAAGAGTGCGGCTAGCGCATCTGTCATGTGCGAACAAGGCACAAGGTGACCCTTGAAGGCCTAGAGAAATAAGAAAAGAAAGAAAGAAAGGAAAACAAGACAGATAATGCATTTGTGAAAAATGGACAAAGGGAGGGGACTAACATAGAGTCCGGCGCTAGGCGTAGAATCTTCGGAGCCTGGCCGCGTTCCATGGGTTCGGCTCGAGTCGACTAGTCGATGCATCCCGCAGTCGGTACGCTCCACCGGTCAGAACTTGGTCAATAATGAAGGGACCTTCCCATTTGGGCTCGAGCTTGTTCTTTTTCTTATCCGGCAGGCGTAGAACTAGTTCGCCAACGTTATAAGTTTTGGCCCGTACTTCTCTGCTTTGGTATCTGTGAGCCTGTTGCTGATAAAATGCGGAATGGGCTTTGGCTACGTCGCGCTCCTCCTCCAAGGTGTCCAGACTATCCTGCCGATCGAGCTCGGCTTCTCTTTCTTCGTACATGCGCACTCTAGGTGAGTCATGAATTATGTCACAGGGCAGGACTGCCTCTGCACCGTACACCATAAAGAAAGGTGTATATCCGGTACTACGATTCGGCGTGGTCCGCAGCCCCCAGAGTACGGAGTCGAGCTCCTCTACCCAGTGCGTGTTAGACTCCGTTAAGGAACGCACTAATCCAGGTTTAATGCCGCTCATTATAAGACTGTTTGCTCGCTCGACTTGACCGTTGGTTTGTGGGTGATAGACTGAGGCATAATCGAGCTTGATGCCCATTTTGCTGCACCAGAGTTTTACCTCGTCGGCAGTGAAGTTCGTGCCATTATCAGTGATGATGCTGTGGGGGACACCATAACGGTGTACAACCCCGGATATGAAATCTATCACCGGTCCAGATTCGGCTGTTTTAACTGGTTTGGCCTCTATCCATTTGGTGAATTTATTCACCATGACCAATAAGTATTTTTTCTTGTGGGTTCCCCCTTTAAGGGGTCCAACCATGTCGAGCCCCCAGACCGCAAAGGGCCATGTAATGGGGATTGTTTGGAGGGCGGTGGGTGGCATGTGGCTTTGATTTGCAAAGAGCTGGCCACCTGCGCAACGTTGGACCAAGTCCTGTGCATCTGCCCGGGCCGTTGGCCAATAGAATCCTGTACAGAAGGCCTTGCTTACAAGAGCCCGGGCTGCGGCGTGATGACCGCTGAGTCCGGCGTGAATTTCTGCCAAAAGATTCCGCCCTTCCTCTTCGGAGATGCACCTTTGAAGGACTCCGGTAGTGCTTTTCTTGTACAATTCTCCCTCATGGACCCTGTAGGCCTTGGATCACCGCACTATGCAGCGTGCCTCATTTTGGTCCTCCGGAAGTTCCTGTCTAGTTAGGTAGGCCAGGTATGGTTCTGTCCACGGGGCAATAATGACCATTATTTCGTGGGCTGAAGGTGTTATTTCGGTGGCGGAGCCTCCGATTCTGTCAGAGAGTTCGGTATCGGGTAGTTTGGCCGGGTCTGGACTGTTGTTACCGGTGTCCCCTTCCCATACTACGGATGGCTTGAAAAGCCTTTCCAAAAATATGCTGGGAGGGACCGCATCGCGTTTTGCGCTGATGCGGGCAAGGATATCCGCCGCCTGATTGTTTTCCCGAGCCACATGGTGAAATTCGAGTCCCTCGAACCGAGCTGACATTTTTAGGACGGTGTTTCGATAGGCCGCCATTTTCGGATCCTTGGCGTCAAAATCTCCGTTTATTTGGGATATTGCGAGGTTTGAATCCCCACGCACCTCCAGGCGTTGAATGCCCATGGAGACTGCCATCCGAAGACCATGCAATAGAGCTTCGTATTCGGCTGCATTATTGGAGTCTGTATACAATATTTGCAGTATGTACCGAACGGTATCTCCGGTTGGGGACGTCAGGATGACGCCAACCCCTAGACCGGCCAACATTTTAGAACCGTCGAAGTGCATGATCCAATTGGAGTATGCGCCGTACTCTTTAGGGAGTTCGGCCTCCGTCCATTCGGCGATGAAGTCGGCCAATACTTGCAATTTGATGGCTTGTCGAGGTTTGTATGTTATGTCGAATGGGAGGAGCTCAATGGCCCATTTGGCAATCCGGCCCGTAGCGTCGCGGTTGTTTATAATATCATTAAGTGGCACTTCCGAGGCTACTGTAATCGAACACTCTTGAAAGTAGTGTCGCAGTTTCCGCGATGCCATGAATACCGCGTATGCTATCTTTTGGTAATGCGGGTACCGTGATTTGCATGGAGTGAGGACAGTGGATACATAGTATACCGGCTTTTGAAGAGGGAATTTGTGTCCATCCTCTTCCCGTTCGACAACGAGCACCGCGCTTATAACTTGATGAGTTGCCGCAATGTATAACAACATTGGTTCCCTGATGTTTGGTGCGGCCAAGATTGGGTTGGTTGCCAAAATGACCTTTATTTCTTCCAATCCGGCTGTGGCTGCGTCCGTCCACTCGAAGTGTTCGGTGCACCGAAGGAGGCGATAGAGGGGTAAAGCCTTTTCTCCTAAGCGGGAGATAAAGCGGCTTAGAGCCGCCACGCATCCAGTTAACTTCTGGATTTGTTTGAGGTCTGTTGGGGTGGCCAACTGTGACAACGCTTGGATTTTGGCCGGATTAGCTTCAATACCTTTACTGGAGACAATGAATCCCAGGAGCTTTTCGGCTGGTACGCCGAAAACGCATTTTTCCGGATTGAGCTTGATGTCATATGTTCGGAGGTTGTCGAATGTGAGCCTCAGGTCATCTATCAAAGAGTTGACATGTTTGGTTTTGATGACCACATCGTCTACGTATGCCTCTACTGTTTTGCCAATTTGTTTCTCCAGGCATGTCTGAATCATGCGCTGGTATGTTGCGTCGGCGTTTTTGAGCCCAAAAGGCATTGTGTTGAAACAGAAGGGACCGTATGGTGTGATGAATGCCGTTGCGGCTTGGTCGGACTCCGCCATCTTGATTTGGTGGTAACCGGAGTATGCGTCGAGGAAACACAATGACTCGTGTCCTGCGGTAGCGTCAATAATTTGATTGATGCATGGGAGGGGGAAGGGATCCTTTGGGCAAGCTTTATTGAGGTCTTTGAAATCGACACAAAGGCGCCAGGATTTGTCCTTCTTTGGTACCATCACCAGGTTTGCTAGCCAGTCCGGATGTTTTATTTCTCTGATGAATCCGGCCTCCAATAACTTGGCTAGTTCTTCTCCCATGGCCTGTCTCTTAGGTTCGGAGAAACGCCAAAGAGCTTGCTTGACCAGCTTGAATCCCTTTAGGATATTGAGGCTATGCTCGGCCAGCCTGCGTGGGATTCCTGGCATGTCTGAGGGATGCCAGGCGAATATGTCCCAGTTCTCGCGCAGGAACTCTCGTAGTGCAGCGTCCACAACGGGTTTTAACTGTGCCCCGATGGAGGCTGTTTTTGTAGGGTCCGTTGGGTGGACTTGGAATTTGACTATTTCATCCGCTGGTTTAAAAGAGGTGGACTTGGATCTCTTATCGAGTATCACGTCGTCCCTGTCCACTGTGGAGCGTAGCGTGGTTAATTCCTCGGCTGAGAGGGCTTCGGATAATGCCTCGAGGGCCAAAGCGGCTGTTTTGTTTTCGGAGCGGAGTGCTATATCCGGATCACTGGCGAGAGTGATGATTCCGTTGGGCCCGGGCATTTTAAGCTTCATGTACCCGCAATGGGGTACGGCTTGGAAGATCGTAAACGCCTCCCGTCCTAAAAGAGCGTGATAGCCACTGTTGAATGGGGCCACTTGGAATGTAATTTCTTTGGACCTGTAATTGTCCAGCGTGCCGAATACCACATCTAGTGTGATTTTCCCAGCACAGCGTGCTTCCCGACTGGGGATAATTCCTCTAAAGGTTGTACTACTTTGCTCGATGCGGTTCCAGTCTATTTCCATCTTTTGAAGAGTTTCCTCATAGATGAGGTTTAGTCCGCTGCCGCCGTCTATGAGTACTTTAGTGAGTCGAAAGCCGTCCACGATTGGACTGAGGACCAGTGCGGTTGGTGCTCGGGCTGTTCGGAATTTAGGTTCATCACTGGCATTGAAGGTAATAGCCGTGTCACTCCATGGATTTATTGCTGCTACGTGGCAGATTTCGGCCATGCTGCGGAGTGTTCACTTGCGCCTATTATTTGACGCGAAGGTCTCGAACACTGTTAACACCGTATTGCTATCCAAGGGATGGTTCTCTGTGGTATTTGGGATAAGAAGATCCTCACCACTTTTGGCCACCTGCCGGAGTATCCAACATGCTCTATGACTGTGCATTGGTATTGTATCTACTGTGCTATGAATTTTGCAGGCTCCGTTGAGCCATCCCTCCAGTACGGTTCCATGCCCTGTAGAGGGTTTTTGCTTTTTGGTAGTTGACCCGGGTGTATTGTGATAATGCACCCTTTTATTTCGGACTGGGTTTGTATTCAGGGCCGGATTATCCCAAAAGTTTGTTTCGGTTTTCCAGGCACTTTCCATCGCACAGTACTTTCGTACTATGGATGCCAAATCAGCGAAGCGTGTTATCTCACGGTGATTTATGGCGTTAAGGATTCCCTTGTCCGTGCAATTACTGCAGAAAAATGAGATTGCGTCTTCCTCGCGACAGTCCTTAACCTTGTTCTTTGCAAGGAGGAATATGGCCCAATAGTGATGTACTGTTTCCTGGGGCTCTTGCCTGATGTGGGAAAGATCGCTTATGTTTGGGTGGGTGGGTGGAATTGAATCCGAACCCACTCCCGATCTGGGATCCAGGGGCCGAGGAGTTTCCAATTTTGGAAGTTCTGGTTCCGGGGTGTTACCCGATAATCCTGGTCCACTGCCCGACTCAAGGTTCAGGGATTGGATGTTGTCCTCCCGCGAACGGGCGTCCGGCTCGGAGAGCTCAGGAATCCGGACATAATTGGTCCTCAAGATAGAGGAAAGGTCGCCGCGTTGTTCCTCCACCACTGCAATATGATGGGTGATCGGTGGAGAGTTAATCTCCCTTCGGTTGGGTTTAAGCCCAATCCGATCATAGTCCGTAGCGACTCCCAAAGCAGCGATGCGATCCAAGAGCTCGTTTAAGGAGGCGAGCTCCATTGGATCCATCTGTTCGGCGAGTGCAGATTTGATGTGGAGGCTGTTTTTGATGACCCGAGAAGTCATCGTCGGCGCGGCGGCCGAACAGGCGGTCATGATGAACCCGCCTAGCCGGAGAGTTTGGCTGACAGCCAAAGCTCACCCAACAGAAGTACCGTCTTTAAAGATGAGACGAGACATCCTTCCTTCTGGCGACGACACAGAGGAACTCTCAATGAAAGCACCAATGTCGGTGTCAAAACCGGCGGATCTCGGGTAGGGGGTCCCAAACTGTACGTCTAAGGCGGATGGTAACAGGAGGCAGGGGACACAATGTTTTACCTAGGTTCAGGCCCTCTTGATGGAGGTAAAACCCTACGTCCTGCTTGATTAATATTGATGGTATGGGTAGTACAAGAGTAGATCTACCACGAGATCGGAGAGGCTAAACCCTAGAAGTTAGCCTATGGTATGATTGTATGTTGTCCTACGGACTAAACCCTTCGGTTTATATAGACACCGGAGGGGGCTAGGGTTACACAAGGTCGGTTACAAAGGAGGAGATATACATATCCGTACTGCCTAGCTTGCCTTCCACGCCAAGTAGAGTCCCATCCGGACACGGGACGAAGTCGTCAATCTTGTATCTTCATAGTCCAACAGTCCGGTCAATGGATATAATCTGGCTGTCCGGAGACCCCCTAATCCAGGACTCCCTCAGTGGATCTCCGATCTGTCCACGAGGCAGGGGGATGCGCCCAGGGGGGTGGGCGCGCCCCCCACCCTCGTGGGCAGCCTGGGACTCTTTTGGTCCATCTCCGATACTCCGTGGGCTTCTTCTGGTCCAAAAATAAGTTTCATGAAGTTTCAGGTCAATTGGACTCCATTTGATTTTCCTTTTCCGCGATACTCTAAAACAAGGAAAAAACCAGAAACTGGCACTGGGCTCTAGGTTAATAGGTTACTCCCCAAATCATATAAAATAGCATATAAATGCATATAAAACATCCAAGGTTGATAATATAATAGCATGGAACAATAAAAAAATATAGATACGTTGGAGACGTATCAACGGGTCACTAATGCAGCAAATTTGGAAGCATTGCCATGCCGTGAAGCGATGGCTCTTGCGCTTGATCCTGGTCTCAATGATATCATCATTGCTTCTGACTGTCAGGGTGAGGTTAACGATATACGGAGAACCATTGGAGGCTTGTATGCTAGCATTATAAGAGAGATCAAGCAGACGGCGGTTGAAATCCCTAGATGTTTCTTCATCTTCGAGGGAAGAGAGACTAATCTCGAGGGTCATAGCCTCGCTAAACATGTTCTAGGTCTGCCATTGGGTCGCCACGTTTGGCTTCTCAATACACCAGGCCTAAATTGTATCCCCGTGAACTTGTTATTTGTGTAAACTTAGATGTATTCTATGAGAGAGATCAAGGGGACAATGCACGACACACATAGGTGCGACATATACATCATATATATAGGCATACAACCTTTCCTATTACAAGGGATTAGATTAGATCCTAACTGATTCTAATTAGTAGAATACTTGAAGGACACGTACTCTATCAGCCACCCTCAATCTCAACTATCGATAGCATATTGAGATTGCACTTACATTCTTGAAACATTGGAAGCGGTAGTGGTTTGGTAAAAATATCTGCAAGTTGATCCTTGGATGATATAAACCGGATGTGCAGAAGCTTCCGTGCAACTCGCTCTCGAACAAAGTGATAATCAATCTCGACGTGCTTCGTTCGAGCATGAAACACTGGGTTAGAGGATAAATATGTAGCACCAATGTTTTCACACCATAGAACAGGAGGGGAGACTTGCTGAACACCAAGCTCCTTCAGTAGTGCTTCTACCCAGATCAGCTCAGTAGTAGCATCGGCAACAACCTTATATTCAGACTCGGTACTTGAACGAGAGACAATGGACTGCTTCTTGGCACTCTAGGCGATCAAGTTAGGTCCATAAAAGAGATTATACCTCCCGGTTGATCACCGATCATCGAGACTTAGATGTATTCTTAGATGTATTCTATGAGAGAGATCAAGGGGACAATGCACAACACACATAGGTGCGGCATATACATCATATATATAGGCATACAACCTTTCCTAATTACAAGGGATTATATTAGATCCTAACTGATTCTAATTAGTAGAATACTTGAAGGACACGTACTCTATCAATTTGATCAATAAAGAGGAGTATGTTTAGACTAAAAAAAGACTATGTCGTTGCAGCAGCTATCCATGAGGAGCTAAGGGCATCTCCAACGCAGACCCCCAAACCAAACACTGCATCCATCCGTAGACAGGGGGGCCAGTCTGCATGCATGGATGGAGGAGGTGGCCATCCAACCGTAGCAGCATACATCTCCACCCAGTACGGGCAATTCAGAATTTATATCCTTCTAATCACAAAGCACGGGCCGGACTGCATCGGCGCCCGATCATCAAAAAGAGACAAGCATTCATAGTTTTTACATGCCCGATCATAATAATATCAAGCTGGCAGTCCATGCAAAAATATCTGCCCCGCCGTACCGGCATCTAGAGCCTCCAAGCTCACTCCACCGTCGGTGCCATCTCAGCCGCCTTCTCCTTCTTCTCCTTCTCCTGCCCCACCACCTCATTCTCTTCCCTCTCCAGCCGATTCTTTGTGCGCTTTAATATCCTCAGACGGACGGTTCGCATGACCATCCTTGTGTCTTCATCCAAATCGTCCATCTTCAAGGTGAACATCTCCATGTCTTCCGAATTGGCTGCGATCTCGACCTTCTTATTTTCAAGCATGGTTCTCTTATGTTTGAGCTTGAGCTTAGAGTCAATCGTCGCCATCAACAAGTTAAACCTGCCCACCTTTTTTCCTCCTTGATGTCCTAGCTCTTGACGTATGCCTCCTCCTTCTTCCCCAAGATGTCCTCGAACCTCACCGTCATCTTGGCCGCCGCCCCTTCTTGCTTGGCCCTCTCCTCCTCCCACTTCTTTCCCTGGAACCCTCTTCTAGCCTTCTTGGGAATTTCTTTTGTTGGGTTGGTTGGATCACCGGTTTCTTCTCAATGGCATGGGCGACGCTCTTGACAATGTATATATTCCACTAGGGTTGTCCTTTCAACTTCAACCAACATTGTATGATGGTTAACTTCTTCTCCAACTTCAGGAACACACTACACGCACGGGAAGGCTACAAAAGAAATATTTTCAACCATGCACCATCCAACCAAATGATCTACAAAACTATGCACATCGGGTAAAATGATCTACCAAACTATGCACATCCAGCCAAATGATCTACCAAACTATGCACATCCGGCCCAATGATCTACAAAACTATGCACATCCGGCCATGATCTACCAAACTATGCACATCCGGCTCAATGATCTACATAACTATGCACATTCGGCCAAATGATCTACACAACTATGCACATCCGGCCCAATGATCTACACAACTATGCACATCCGACCAAATGATCTACACAACTATGGAGTTTCCTGGCGAAGCTGGCCAAAGCGTTACGTCCTCTCTTGACACCCGAGAATGATACTAATTAGAATATGTAGGTTGTGACATATTTTAGCCTGGAAACAAAAGATGCATCAGATTCAATGATCAGGTGTCAAATGTAAAGGCCTAATTGCTCCACTAGCCCATGCATTTTCGGATCATGAGGACTAGAGCATCAAACAAATCATTGAGGGAACTCATCAAATTCTTCACAACATCATGATTGTGGATATCTGCTGCACCAAGACCTTTGAATTCATTTGTTTTTTTAGAATAACACCCGAATCTATTAGCCACACTCGTAGGTACAACGCACCCCAAAGAAACCACAAATTTACAGATGGATCTCTGGAGGCCCACCCCACTGCAAACACTGACGCGACACAAGGACATGCCGCTGCACCACCTCCACCACTCCCTCCTAGAACTAACGAGATCATAGACTCTATAGGTAGTATCCACGCGAACGGGAAGTCATCGATCTCTATCACTTCGGACCCGCACGACGGAGAAGAAGAGGGACATACCACTACTGAGTCGAAGCTGCCACCTCGCTTGCCGGCCGGCAAGATAGAGGAGGATCTGGAGCCACTCCAACATACCTTAGAATCCCTACACCATCATTGGAGAAAGTGACGCATTGATTGCAGGGCCCAAGGATTGGATCCCCACAACATGTTGTGGATAATGTCACCATGAAGACCATGTAGAGGAACTGCACAAATCCATCGCCGTTCCAGAGAACAACTATGAGAGGAAGCAGGGACCAACACTAGTACAATGAGCTCCTAAACAAACGGTTTAAAACCCCTTTCCACGACGACATCTGGAACCGTCACCAAGTGAGTGTGGGCGATAGGGGGGTCCTTCCCACACGACCCAGAAACCATCGGGGATATGCCCTCCTGGCACACACGTTCGGCAAAATGAGTTCATGTGCAACCGGCGAGCGTTCAAATATGGAAATACGTACAACAGAGCTAAAAAAATACAATTATACGGCGAAATTATTTCCGGTCGCAAGTACATCCCACATAGTCAGTCCCCGCTAAACGTTTCCGTTCGTATGTACATCCCACACAGTCGCTCAAAGGAAAATGTTTCCGTTCACAGGTACATCACACACAAATTTTCCCGTTAAATCGCTTGCGTTATTGAATATATCACACACGGTCCGTGGAAGAAACTGTGTGTCAAAGGTTGTCCATCGCACACAGTTTTCATGTGGTAAACATTTGCGCAAGGTGGCCTAACGCAAACAGTTCTCAAGAGAGTCGTGTGTGATTGTTCATTGATCCAACACGTTTTATTCCTAGAAACTATGTGTGTTGCCCGAGGTCATCGCCCACAGTATATTTTTAACAACCGTTTGCAATAGCAAAACCCAATTAGCAGGCTAATTCGCCACTAGCAGACTAATTATCCGACTATTCATAATCCATTTATTAATCTAATTGACAGTTCATATTAAGCACACAATATATTTTATTTTCATAATTGAAATACATTAGAGTACAACATCATATAGCTTCAACACTCAGCTATCCCATTACACAACTACACCAGGACCAAGTTTCACATGCAACATCTATAACCTTTTGAAATTAGCATCATTGACGGTACATAGACAGATGCATCTCATCTGGAAAACTGCTGAGGCAGAAGGCGAATATTGAGCCTTCATTGATGTTGAAGGTCTTTTTAACTTTAGGCCAGTGCCTGTGGATGATTGGCCGTCCATCCTTCGTCCTCTTCAGGAACACTTCAATATTGAACCGTGGGTGTTGTATGAATACCTTCCTCGCCTCCTAACCATACATGTGGTTTGAGAGGTAATCATCAGTAAACTGCTTTAGAAAGGCCTGAAAACAAGGATGTGCATAAATATCTTCTCTATATTGGAAATGGGGCAAAGGAATAAAAAAAAGGCAAGGTAAAATAGTTAGTACCATCCTGTAGTGAATTGATGTCTTCTTCATTGTAGAGACATAGATCTTTTTTGTTTTTGTTGCTAATTTATTTATCCTAACAATCTTTCTGAGTTTCTTGACTTGACTGATACTCATGGACAACTCATTTCCCCATATGCAAAAGGGTCGAACAGTGGGTCAAAACCTCTGACAGCAGGACCTACATGTGCAAGGCCAAATTGTTAAGAACATAATTATTAGAATGGTTCCTGCAATTGCACAATAATATGCTATTAGACAACGGACCATGCACGTGCTAACCTCGATTGTAAACCTCAGTGCTTCCCATTGTTTCCCTGCAACACATATAAGGTAGTTAGTCATCAGGTTAAGTAAGGGTTCGCATGCTATCAGTAAAATATGTTGATGAAAAATAATCACATTGCAGATTCATCAGATTAATTAAAGCCATAGGGAAAACCCATTTATCCAAACCAAGCATGATTAAGAACTAGGAAATATAGCACTTCTATATGTTTCTTATGTATTAAGTCCAACCAAATTCGATTTATTCCTCACATGCACAACAATACAAAATTCTACCCACGACAATTGGACATCGCATTACAGAATTGAACCAAGCAGTTAATTAAACACCACAACAAATGAACCAAACATTAACCGAGCACCACATTGCACAATATAACATTGAACCAAGCAGTTAATTAAACACCACAACAAATGAACCAAACATTAACTGAGCACCACATTGCGCAATATAACATACTCCTAATAGAAGATCAGACAGTTAACCAAACAGTTAAATACATCCAATTGTAGCAATTCTATTTGTTTCTCATGTATTTACTACAGCCAAATTTAATTTATTCCTCACATGGTATACAATAACAGAATGCACCCATAATTTTGTAAAGATAAATTCAATTTATTTCTCATTTGAAAGACAATACAAAATTGCAGCCTGAAGAATTGAACATCACATTTGCAGATTTGAACCAAATAGTTAACTCAAGACGACAACTAATTAACAAAACAGTTACTAAGTGAGCACCACACTGCATGACATATAGAACATATACACTAGAGCAACAGATTGCATGGTAAAATTAGATAGCACAATTCACTAGAATTTGTGAAGGAAAGGCAGGAGCAGCACCCACAATGGGTAAACCGAGCATGCATAACCGGCATAGCTAGCAAATGGCAAGGTGCTTCTTCAAGATCTGCGGGTCGGCACGAATGGCAGCCATCAAGACCCCATCCACGCGTGTGGCCGCAATTTGCGCCGGTGGTCGGGCCATGTGAGATGTGGAAGAATGAGGAGGATGGGGGTCGGGTGTGGATTACCTGCCCGGATAGGCGAGGCCGAGCAGTGTGAAGGAGGGTTGCCGGCAAGGAGGCGACAACGCTGCAAGCAAGGAGTGAAGGTTTCAATTTGGAAAGGAAGGCGGAAAGAGGGGAAATGTGTCTTTTGGTAAGGGAAGGGGGCGGGGAGGTAGATATTTCCGCGGAAACCGAAAATTTGGAATCGCTTCAGCCAAAAAACTGGCGCGCAAAGTGTCATCAAACGCGGTCCCTTATTCAGACACAATCCGAAGATATTTTGTGCCGCATCTCACACGGTTGGTTATAATAAACTGTGTGGGATCTGCTTGATTTTTGGTCTTCATTTGAATTACATAATGGGGTCACAATGGCCATGGACGGTGTTTGAATTGCTAGACCTTTTATCTGCAGTGATCATAAAAGAATTGGAAATATTCAGGGTCCGTTTGGACATTTTTATGCATTAACTGAGTTTTCAATGCATTTTATATGCATAATTCAAATTTGAACTATATGCACATGCTCCAGTGCATACAAATTGGTTGAAAAATCAAATTTGTGTCCTTGGGTGCATGCTTAGGTCCCATGCAAGAAATGGGAATGAATTTCAAACACCGGGGCACCGCTGATTGCCGGCAAAACATTGCGATGCCTGGTTTTAAATTCTAGTAAATCCAAAACTCGTCTGAAATTCATGAAACTTGGCATGCTATCATGGAGCGGCATCAACATGTCGTGGTACAAATTTTGTCCCATATGGGACAGGTTTGGGTATATGCTTCTCACAAACCGAAGCTTCTCACAACAAGCATGATGGTTTTCGGTAGGGAACGTCCCACCTTTGGGGACGAAACAATATCCATTGCCTCTTATTCCTTTCATTTTTTTCTCGTGTCAACACAGAACAACAGGAGTGTGGTGTGAATTTTTGTGATTTTTCGGGGTTCGTTTGGACATTTTATGCATTAACTGAGTTTTCAATGCATTTTATGTGCATAATTCAAATTTGAACTACATGCACATGCTCTAGTGCATATAAATTGGTTAAAAAAAATCAAATCTGTGTCCTTGGGTGCATGCTTAGGTCCCATGCAAGAAATGGGAGTGCATTTCAAACACTAGGTCACCGTTGATTGCCGGCAAAGCATTGAGATGCCTGGTTTTTAAATTCTAGTAAATCCAAAACTCGTCTAAAATTCATGAAACTTGGCATGCTATCATGGAGCAGCATCAACATGTCGTGGTACAAATTTTGTCCCATATGGGGCAGGTTTGGGTATATGCTTCGCACAAACCGGAGCTTCTCACAACAAGCATGATGGTTTTCGGTAGGGAATGTCCCACCTTTGGGGACGAAACGATATCCATTGCCTCTTATTGCTTTCAATTTTTTTCTCATGTCAACATAGAACAACAGGAGTGTTGTGTGATTTTTTTGTGATTTTTCGGGGTTCGTTTGGACATTTTTATGCATTAACTGAGTTTTCAATGCATTTTATGTGCATAATTCAAATTTGAACTATATGCACATGCTCCAGTGCATATAAATTAGTTGGAAAATCAAATCTGTGTCCTTGGGTGCATGCTTAGGTCCCATGCAAGAAATGAGCATGAATTTCAAACACCGGGGCACCGTTGATTGCCAGCAAAACATTGAGATGCTTGGTTGTTAAATTCTAGTAAATCCAAAACTTGTGTGAAATTCATGAAACTTGGCATGCTATCATGGAGCGGCATCAACATGCCGTGGTACACATTTTGTCCCATATGGGGTAGGTTTGGGTATACGCTTCTGATGACCCACAAGTATAGGGGATCTATCGTAGTCCTTTTGATAAGTAAGAGTGTCGAACCCAACGAGGAGTAGAAGGAAATGATAAGCAGTTTTCTGTAAGGTATTCTCTGCAAGCACTGAAATCGGTAACAGATAGTTTTGTGATAAGGTAATTTGTAACGGGTAACAAGTAATAAAAGTAAATAAGGTGTAGCAAGATGGCCCAATCCTTTTTGTAGCAAAGGACAAGCCTGGACGAACTCTTATATAAAGGAAAGCGCTCCCGAGGACACATGGGAATTATCGTCAAGCTAGTTTTCATCATGTTCATATGATTCGCATTTGGTACTTTGATAATTTGATATGTGGGTGGAACGGTGCTTGGGTACTGCCCTTCCTTGGACAAACATCCCACTTATGATTAACCCCTCTTGCAAGCATCCACAACTACAAAAGAAGTATTAAGGTAAACCTAACCATAACATGAAACATATGGATCCAAATCAGCCCCTTACGAAGCAACGCATAAACTAGGGTTTAAGCTTCTGTCACTCTAGCAACCCATCATCTACTTATTACTTCCCAATGCCTTCCTCTAGGCCCAAACAATGGTGAAGTGTCATGTAGTCGACGTTCACATGACACCACTAGAGGAAAGACAACATACATCTCATCAAAATATCGAACGAATACCAAATTCACATGACTAATTATAGCAAGACTTCTCCCATATCCTCAGGAACAAACGTAACTACTCACAAATCATATTCATGTTCATAATCAGAGGGGTATTAATATGCATAAAGGATGAACATATGATGTTCCACCGAATAAACTAACTAGCATCAACTACAAGGAGTAATCAACACTACTAGCAACCCACAGGTACCAATCTGAGGTTTTGAGACAAAGATCGGATACCAGAGATGAACTAGGGTTTGAGATGAGATGGTGCTGGTGAAGATGTTGATGGAGATTGACCCCCTCCTGATGAGAGGATCGATGATGATGACAGTGGTGATGATTTCCCCCTCACGGAGGGAAGTTTGCCCGGCAGAACAGCCCCGCCGAAGCCCTAGATTGGTTCCACCAAGGTTCTGCCTCGTGGCGGCGGAGTTTCATCCCGTAAGCTTGCTGATGATTTTTTCCTAGGCAAAAGACCTCATATAGCAGAAGATGGGCACCGGGGGCCTGCCAGGGGGCCCATGAGGCAGGGGGCGCACCCAGGGGGTAGGGCGCCCCCACCCTCGTGGATGGTGGGTGGCCCCCCTCTGGTACTTCCTTCGCCCAATATTTTTTATATGTTCTGAAACGTGCTCCCGTGAAGTTTCAGGACTTTTGGAGTTGTGCAGAATAGGTCTCTAATATTTGCTCCTTTTCTAGCCCAGAATTCCAGCTGTCGGCATTCCCCCTCTTCATGTAAACCTTGTAAAATAAGAGAGAATAGGCATAAGTATTGTGATATAATGTGTAGTAACAACCCATAATGCAATAAATATCGATATAAAAGCATGATGCAAAATGGACGTATCAACTCCCCCAAGCTTAGACCTCGCTTGTCCTCAAGCGGAAGCCGAAATCGAAAATATGTCCACATGTTTAGAGATAGAGGTGTCGATAAAATAAAATACAGACATGAGGGCATCATGATCATTCTTATAACAACAACATATATATATTGTCATATGATCTCTTTTGCTAAAGTAACAACTCATTCACAATTTCAGGTATGAATCATAAACTTCATTGAAAACTAACAAACTATAATCTCAGTCATTGAAGCAATTGCAATTTATCATAACATCGGAAACAGTCAATATAAGAGCTTTTCAGCAAGTCCACATACTCAACTATCATTTAGTCTTTCACAATTGCTAATACTCATGCAATATTTATGGGTATGAAGTTTTAATCGGACACAGAGAAAGATAGGGGCTTATAGTATTGCCTCCCAACCTTTTACCTCAAGGGTAATGTCAACAATAATAGTTCATGAAAACTCACATCCAATTAGCTATATATACCAGGATCTTTCCAACACATTGTGCTTTCCAAAGGATAAAATGTAAAAAGGAAAGGTGAAGATCACCATGACTCTTGTATGAAGTATAAGACAAGAATAAAAGATAGGCCCTTCGTAGAGGGAACGTCACTTTATATTGCCACTTGTGATATGGACCTTTATTATGCAGTCCATTGCTTTTATTTCTTCCACATCACAAGATCGTATAAAGCTTATTTTCTCCGCACTAATAAATCATACATATTTAGAGAGCAATTTTTATTTCTTGCAACAATGACAACTTACTTGAAGGATCTTACTCAATCCATAGGTAGATATGGTGGACTCTCATGGCAAAACTGGGTTTAAGGATATTTGGGAGCACAAGTAGTATCTCTACTTGGTGCAAAGAATTTGGTTAGCATGAGAGGGAAAGACATGCTCAACATGTTGGATGATCCATGACAATATAATTTATTTCGGATGTAAGAAAACATAACCCATTACATTGTCTTCCTTGTCCAACATCAACTCTTTAGCATGTCATATTTTAATGAGTGCTCACAATCATAAAAGATGTCCAAGATATTATATTTATATGTGAAAACCTCTCTTTCTTTATTACTTCCTATTAATTGCAACGATGACCAAAACTATGTTTGTCAACTCTCAACAACTTTTATTCATCATAGTTTTTATATGTGAAGTCATTACCCTCCATAAGATCCATATGATATCTTTAATCATTTTTATTCTTTCTCTTCTGTTTTATTTCTATTCCCTCCAGATCATAGCAAGATGGCAAAGCCCTTGACTCAACACTAATCTTTATTATATAGCTCACGGACTCGATTACATAGAAGGATCATAAAGCAAAACTAAAAACTAGATCATACTAAAACTTTATTCTACTAGATCAAGATATTACCAAAAGGATCGAACTAAGAAAAACGGTAAAGATAAAAAGGTGTGATGGTGATGCGATACCGGGGCACTCCCCCAAGCTTGAGAGTTGTCAAGGGGAGTGCCCATACCCATATGTTTATGTCTCCTTCCTCGAAGGTGGTGGTGATGGAGTTGTTGATGATGTAGGCTTGTCGTCCATCTTCCAAGGCATAGGCTCACCATAATAGAAGGATGATCGAGTCTCTGGGATCCTCACATCCGCAGCCAAACTCATCCTCTTGAATCTATATTCATACTCACAGTTTTGGTTTTGTAGGTCATAGATTTGGGCTTGGAGATGCTCGATTTTCTCGTGAAGCTTGAGATGGTCTCCCCGATGTTCCTGGCATCTTGCTTGGTGTTGTTGGTGAACTCCGTGATCATTATGTGGTTGGCGTCGAGTCCACGCTCCACCATCTCCTAGCACTTGAAAACTTGTTGCTCCATTGCCTCGAGTCTTGTCTCCATGCTTCCGGTCCTCCTTGGTCCCTCAACATCACAGATGTGCAGCAACCCCTCACGCATCTCAATGGTTTGAGGGTGTTGTAGAACCTCCGCGATGTAGGGGTTGATGACCTTCTCGAAGAACTTGTCCTTGGGGGCAGTTGGAGACGTCATGGCGATCTAGATTTGTCCGAAAAATAGCTCGAAACAAAGACAGAAGATATTTGCGTGATACGGTGGTCAAAACCTTCGGGAGATTATATAATGAATTTTACCGACCAAAAGAAGTATCGTGCAAGAAAACGGAGTCCGGAGAGCGCACGAGGTGCCCACGAGGCAGGGGGCACGCCCAGGGGGGGTAGGGCGCGCCCTCCACCCTCGTGCAAGCCTCATGTCCTTCCCGGACTGCTTCTTATTTTCCTATTTTCTTAAATATTCCAAAACAGAGAAAATTGCTATTAGAACTGTTTTGGAGTTGGTTTACTTACCGTACCACATACCTATTCCTTTTCGGAGTCTGGAACGTTCTAGAAAGTATCCCTTATGTATTCCTCAGGGGTTACGGTTTCAACAACATTAGTTTCAACATTTATAGGATTACCTGAGATATAATGTTTGATTCTTTGACCATTCACCACCCTCAGATTTGTGCCTTCGAAGTTGTTGATTTCTATGGCACCGGAACGATAGACCTCCTCGATGACGTAAGGACCTTCCCATTTAGAGAGGAGTTTTCCTACAAAAAATCTTAAACAAGAGTTGTATAGCAAAATATAATCACCTACATTAAACTCACACTTTTGTATCCTTTTTTCATGACATCTTTTAACTTTTTCTTTAAACAATTTGGCATTCTCATAAGCCCGGGTTCTCCATTTATCAAGTGAGCTAATGTCAAAAAGTCTCTTCTCACCGGCAAGTTTGAAATCATAATTGAGTTCTTTAATGGCCCAATATGCCTTATGTTCTAGTTCGAGAAGTAAGTGACATGCTTTTCCATAAACCATTTAATATGGGGACATACCCGTAGGGTTTTTATATGCAGTTCTATAAGCCCATAATGCATCATCAAGTTTCTTGGACCAATTCTTTCTAGATCTATTAACAGTCTTTTGCAAAATTAATTTAAGCTCTCTATTACTCAGTTCTACTTGACCGCTAGACTGGGGATGATATGGAGATGCAATTCTATGATTAACATCATACTTAGCAAGCATCTTACGAAAAGCACCATGAATAAAATGTGAACCACCATCAGTCATTAGGTATCTAGGGACTCCAAACCTCAGAAAAATAACTTCTTTAAGCATCTTAATAGAGGTGTTATGATCAACACTACTAGTTGGAATAGCTTCTACCCACTTAGTAACGTAATCAACAGCAACTAAAATATGTGTATACCCATTAGAGGAAGGAAACGGTCCCATATAATCAAAGCCCCAAACATCAAATGGTTCAATAACAAGTGAATAATTCATAGGCATTTCTTAACGTCTGCTAATATTTCCAATTCTTTGGCATTAATTGATACGTCTCCAACGTTTCTATAATTTTTGATTGCTCCATGCTATATTATCTACTATTTTGGACTATATTGGGCTTTATTTTCCACTTTTATATTATTTTTGGGACTAACCTATTAATCGGAGGCCCAGCCCAGAATTGCTGTTTTTTTGCCTATTTCAGTGTTTCAAAGAAACAAAATATCAAATGGAGTCCAAACGGAATAAAACCTTCGGGAACGTGATTTTCTCACCGAACGTGATCCAGGAGACTTGGATCCTACTCCAAGGAGTCAAAGAGGCGGTCACGAGTGTGGGGGCGTGCCCACCCCCCTAGGGCGCGCCCCCTGCCTCGTTGGCCCCTCGGTGCTCCACCGACGTACTCCTTCCTCCTATATATACCTACGTACCCCCAAACGATCGCTAGGGGAGCCAAAAACCTAATTCCACCGTCGCAACTTTCTGTATCCACGAGATCCCATCTTGGGGCCTATTCCGGAGCTCCGCTGGAGGGGGCATCGATCACGGAGGGCTTCTACATCATCATCCAAGCCTCTCCGATGAAGTGTGAGTAGTTTACTTCAGACCTACGGGTCCATAGCAAGTAGCTAGATGGCTTCTTCTCTCTTTTTGGATCTCAATACAAAGTTCTCCCCTCTCTCATGGAGATCTATTCGATGTAATCTTCCTTTTGCGGTGTGTTTGTTGAGACCGATGAATTGTGGGTTTATGATCAAGTCTATCTATGAATAATATTTAAATCTTCTCTAAATTCTTTTATGTATGGTTAGTTATCTTTGCAAGTCTCTTCGAATTATCAGTTTGGTTTGGCCTACTAGATTGGTTTTTCTTGCCATGGGAGAAGTGCTTAGCTTTGGGTTCGATCTTGCGGTGTCCTTTTCCAGTGACAGAAGGGGCAGCAAGGCACGTATTGCATCTTTGCCATCGAGGATAACAAGATGGGGTTTATTTCATATTGCATGAATTTATCTCTCTACATCATGTCATCTTGCTTAAAGCGTTACTCTGTTTTTAACTTAATACTCTAGATGCATGCTGGATAGCGGTCGATGAGTGGAGTAATAGTAGTAGATGCAGAATCGTTTCGGTCTACTTGTCACGGAAGTGATGCCTATATACATGATCATGCCTAGATATTCTCATAACTATGCTCAATTCTGTCAATTGCTCAACAGTAATTTGTTCACCCACTGTAGAATACTTATGCTCTTGAGAGAAGCCACTAGTGAAACCTATGGCCCCCAGGTCTATTCTCATCATATCAATCTCCATCACTTTAATCTTGCTTTGCTTTTTGACTTTGCCTTTTACTTTCACTTTGCATCTCTATACCAAAAATACCAAAAATATTATATCTATCAGATCTCACTCTCGTAAGTGATCGTGAAGGGATTGACAACCCCTAATTGCGTTGGTTGCGAGTAGCTATCGTTTTGTGCAGGTACGAGGGACTTGAGCGTGGCCTCTTACTGGATTGATACCTTGGTTCTCAAAAACTGAGGGAAATACTTATGCTACTCTGCTGCATCATCCTTTCCTCTTCGGGGAAACCCAACGCAAGCTCAAGAGGTAGCAAGAAGAATTTCTGGCGCCGTTGCCGGGGAGTCTACGCAAAAAGTCAACATACCAAGTACCCATCACAATCCCTATCTCTCGCATTACATTATTTGCCATTTGCCTCTCGTTTAACTCTCCCCCACTTCACCCTTGCCGTTTTATTCGCCCTCTCTTTCCCAATCTCCTTCTCCTTCTCCGCCTCTCTTTTCCGTTTGCCCTTTTGTTTGCCCGTGTGTTGGATTGCTTGTTTGTCGCGATGGCTCAAGATACTACCAAATTGTGTGACTTCACCAATACCAATAATAATGATTTCCTTAGCACTCCGATTGCTCCTCTTGCCAATACTGAATCTTGTGAAATCAATACTGCTTTGTTGAATCTTGTTATGAAAGATCAATTCTCCGGCCTTCCTAGTGAAGATGCCGCTACTCATCTAAATAGCTTCGTTGATTTATGTGATATGCAAAATAAAAAAGATGTCGATAATGATGTCATTAAATTGAAGCTATTTCCTTTTTCGCTTAGAGATCATGCTAAAGCTTGGTTTTCGTCTTTGCCTAAAAATAGTATTGATTCTTGGAACAAGTGCAAAGATGCTTTTATCTCTAAGTATTTCCCTCCCGCTAAGATCATCTCTCTTAGAAACGATATTATGAATTTTAAGCAACTTGATCACGAATATGTTGCACAAGCTTGGGAGAGAATGAAATTAATGATACGTAATTGCCCTACTCATGGTTTGAATTTGTGGATGATTATACAAAAATTTTATGCCGGATTGAATTTTGCTTCTAGAAATCTTTTAGATTCAGCCGCAGGAGGTACTTTGATGGAAATCACTTTAGGAGATGCTACTAAAATCCTAGATAATATTATGGTTAATTATTCTCAATAGCATACTGAAAGATCTTCTAATAAAAAGTGCATGCGATAGAAGAAATCAATGTGTTGAGTGGAAAGATGGATGAACTTATGAAATTATTTGCTGCTAAGAGTGTTTCTTCTGATCCTAATGATATGCCTTTGTCTACTTTGATTGAGAATGACAATGAATCTATGGATGTGAATTTTGTTGGTAGGAATAATTTTGGTAACAACGCTTATAGAGGGAATTTTATTCCGAGGCCATATCCTAGTAATCCTTCTAATAATTATGGGAATTCCTACAACAACTCTTATGGAAGTTATAATAAGATTCCCTCTGAATTTGAGAATAGTGTTAAAGAGTTTATGAATTCACAAAAGAATTTTAATGCTTTGCTTGAAGAGAAATTGCTTAAAGTTGATGATTTGGCTAGGAACGTTGATAGAATTTCCCTTGAGGTTGATTATTTAAAGCTTAGATCTATTCCTCCTAAGCATGATATCAATGAGTCTCTCAAAGCCATGAAAATTTCCATTGATGAGTGCAAGGAAAGAACCGCTAGGATGCGTGCTTCCAAAGATGCCTTTATTAAAGCGTGTTCTTCCAATTCCTATGAAAATCAAGATGAAGATCCAAAAGTTATTGATGTGTCTCCTATCAAATCTTTGTTTTGCAATATGAATCTTGATGAAACTGAATATAATCTTCCTTTACCTAGAAGGCATTCTAAAAATTCGGAGTATTTAGATCTTTATGATGAAATTGATGAAAGTGGGATTGAAAGAAATAAAAATCTAGATGTTGCTAAACCCACTATATTGGATTTCAAGGAATTTAATTATGAAAGTTGCTCTTTAATTGATTGTATTTCCTTGTTGCAATCCGTGCTAAATTCTCCACATGCTTATAGTCAAAAGAAAGCCTTCACCGAACATATTGTTGATGCCTTGATGCAATCTTATGAAGAAAAACTTGAGTTGAAAGTTTCTATCCCTAGAAAACTCTATGATGAGTGGGAACCAACAATTAAAATTAAAATTAAAGATCATGAGTTTTATGCTTTGTGTGATTTGGGAGCTAGTGTCTCCACTATCCCCAAAACTTTGTGTGATTTGCTAGATTTCCGCGATTTTGATGATTGCTCTCTAAACTTGCATCTTGCAGATTCTACTATTAAGAAACCTATGGGAAGGATTAATGACGTTCTTATTGTTGCAAATAGGAATTATGTGCCCGTAGATTTCATTGTTCTTGATATAGATTGCAATCCTTCTTGCCCTATTATTCTTGGTAGACCTTTCCTTAGAATGGTTGGTGCGATTATTGATATGAAGGAAGGGAATATTAGATTTCAATTTCCATTAAAAAAGGGCATGGAACACTTTACAAGAAAGAAAATAAAATTTCCATATGAAACTATCATGAGATCCACTTATGGATTGCCTACCAAAGATGGCAATACCTAGATCTATCCTCGCTTTTATGCCAAGCTAGGGGCGTTAAACGATAGCGTTTGTTGGGAGGCAACCCAATTTTATTTTTATTATTTGCTTTTTGCCCCTGTTTAGTAATAAATAAATTATCTAGACTCTGTTTTTGTTGTGTTTTTTGTGTTTAATTAGTGTTTGTGCCAAGTAGAACCGTTGGGAAGACTTGGGGAAAGTCTTGTTGAACTTGCTGTAAAAAACAGAAACTTTAGCGCTCACGAGAACTGCTGTCATTTATATTTGAAAAGTGATATTTAGTTAATTCTTTTTTCATATGATTAATATATAAATTCCTCACGTCCATCAATTTATTTTAGAATTTTTGGGGTTCCAGATCTTGCGTTAGCTACAGATTACTACAGACTGTTCTGTTTTTGAAAGATTCTGGTTTTCATGTGTTGTTTGCTTATTTTGATGAATCTATAGCTAGTAAAATAGTTTATAATCCATAGATAAGTTGGAATACAGTAGGTTTAACACCAATATAAATAAAGAATTAGTTAATTACAGTACCTTGAAGTGGTCTTTTGTTTTCTTTCGCTAACGGGGCTCACGAGTTTTCTACCTTAAGTTTTGTGTTGTGAAGTTTTCAAGTTTTGGGTAAGGATTTGATGGATTATGGAACAAGGAGTGGCAAGAGACTAAGCTTGGGGATGCCCATGGCACCCCCAAGATAATCTAAGGACACCTAAAAGCCAAAGCTTGGGGATGCCCCGGAAGGCATCCCCTCTTTCGTCCACTTCTATCGGTAACTTTACTTGGAGCTATATTTTTATTCACCACATGATATGTGTTTTGCTTGGAGCGTCTTGTATTATTTGTGTCTTTGTTTGTTAGTGTGCCACAATCATCCTTGCTGTAAACACCTTTTGAGAGAGCCATACATGAATTATAATTTGATAGAATACTCTATGTGCTTCACTTATATCTTTTGAGCGTTATAATTTTGCTCTATGTGCTTCACTTATATCTTTTTGAGCTAAGTAGTTTTGATCTATGTGCTTCAGTTATATATTTTTGAGCTAAGTAGTTTTGCTCTATGTGCTTCACTTATATCTTTTGAGCGTTATAATTTTGCTCTATGTGCTTCACTTAGATCTTTTAGAGCACGGTAGTGGATATGTTTTATAGAAACTATTGATCTCTCATGCTTCACTTAAATTATTTTGAGAGTCTTAATAGCATGGTTATTTGCTTAATAATAACATGCTTGGTATTCAAGATTTGTGAAACTTTCTTTTGAGTGTGTTGAATACTATGAGAAGTTTGATACTTGATAATTGTTTTGAGATATGGAGATGGTGATATTAAAGTCATGTTAGTTGAGTAGTTGTGAATTTGAGAAATACTTGCGTTGAAGCTTGTGATTCCCGTAGCATGCACGTATGGTTAACCGTTATGTGATGAAGTCGGAGCATGATTTATTTATTGATTGTCTTCCTTATGAGTGGCGGTCGGGGATGAGCGATGGTCTTTTCCTACCAATCTATCCCCCTAGGAGCATGCGCGTAATACTTTGCTTTGACAACTTCTAGATTTTTGCAATAAGTATATGAGTTCTTTATGACTAATGTTGAGTCCATGGATTATATGCACTTTTTCCCATCCTTCCACCATTTCTAGCCTCTCTAATACCGCGCACCTTTCGCCGGTATCATACACCCATCATATACCTTCCTCAAAACAGCCACCATACCTACCTATTATGGCATTTCCATAGCCATTCCGAGATATATTGCCATGCAACTTTCCACCATCCAGTTTATCATGACACATTCATCATTGTCATATTGCTAGCATGATCATGTAGTTGACATCGTATTTGTGGCAAAGCCACCGTCCATAATTCTTTCATACAGGTCACTCTTGATTCATTGCATATCCCGGTACACCGCCGGAGGCATTCATATAGAGTCATATTTTGTTCTTAGTATCGAGTTGTAAGAAAAATAAAAGTGTGATGATCATCATTTTTAGAGCATTGTCCCAAGTGAGGAAAGAATGATGGAGACTATGATTCCCCCACAAGTCGGGATGAGACTCCGGACGAAAAATAAATAAAAGAGGCCATAAAAAAGAGAAAAGGCCCAAATAAAAAAAATAAAAAAATTGAGAGAAAAAGAGAGAAGGGACAATGTTACTATCCTTTTACCACACTTGTGCTTCAAAGTAGCATCATGATCTTCATAGTAGAGAGTCTCTCATGTTATCACTTTCATATACTAGTGGGAATCTTTCATTATAGAACTTGGCTTGTATATTACAATGATGGGCTTCCTCAAATTGCCATAGGTCTTCATGAGCGAGCAAGTTGGATGCACACCCACTTAGTTTCTTTTTGAGCTTTCATATACTTATAGCTCTAGTGCATCCGTTGCATGGCAATCCCTACCCACTCACATTGATATCTATTGATGGGCATCTCCATAGCCCGTTGATACGCCTAGTTGATGTGAGACTATCTTCCCCTCTTTTTGTCTTCTCCACAACCATCATTCTATTCCACATATAGTGCTATATCCATGGCTCATGCTCATGTATTGCGTGAAGATTGAAAAAGTTTTGAAAAAGTTAGAGTATGAAACAATTGCTTGGCTTGTCATCAGGGTTGTGCATGATTTAAATATTTTGTGTGGTGAAGATAGAGCATAGCCAGACTATATGATTTTGTAGGGATAACTTTCTTTAGCCATGTTATTTTGAGAAGACATAATTGCTTTCTTAGTATGCTTGAAGTATTATTATTTTTATGTCAATATAAACTTTTGTCTTGAATCTTTCGAATCTGAATATTCATATCACAATTAAGAAGATTTGCATTGAAATTATGCCAAGTAGCACTCCGCATCAAAAATTCTCTTTTTATCATTTACCTACTCGAGGACGAGCAGGAATTAAGCTTTGGGATGCCTGATACGTCCCCAATGTATCTATAATTTTTTGATTGCTCCATGCTATATTATCTACTGTTTTGGACTATATTGGGCTTTATTTTCCACTTTTATATTATTTTTGGGACTAACCTATTAACCGGAGGCCCAGCCTAGAATTGCTATTTTTTTGCCTATTTCAGTGTTTCGGAGAAACAGAATATCAAACGGAGTCCAAATGGAATAAAACCTTTGGGAACGTGATTTTCTCACCGAACGTGATCCAGGAGACTTGGACCCTACTCCAAGGAGTCAAAGAGGCGGTCACGAGGGTGGGGGGCGCGCCCCCTGCCTCGTGGGCCCCTCGGTGCTCCATCGACGTACTCCTTCCTCCTATATATACCTACGTACCCCCAAAAGATCGCCAGGGGAGCCAAAAACCTAATTCCACTATCGCAACTTTCTATATCCATGAGATCCCATCCCGGGGCCTGTTCCGGAGCTTCGCCGGAGGGGGCATCGATCACGGAGGGCTTCTACATCATCATCCAAGCCTCTCCGATGAAGTGTGAGTAGTTTACTTCAGACCTACGGGTCCATAGCTAGTAGCTAGATGGCTTCTTCTCTCTTTTTGGATCTCATACAAAGTTCTCCCCCTCTCTCGTAGAGATCTATTCGATGTAATCTTCTTTTTGCGGTGTGTTTGTTGAGACCGATGAATTGTGGGTTTATTACCAAGTCTATCTATGAATAATATTTGAATCTTCTTTGAATTCTTTTATGTATGATTAGTTATCTTTGTAAGTCTCTTCGAATTATCAGTTTGGTTTGGCCTACTAGATTGATTTTTCTTGCCATGGGAGAAGTGCTTAGCTTTGGGTTCGATCTTGCGGTGTCCTTTCCCAGTGATAGAAGGGGCAGCAAGGCACGTATTGCATCGTTGCCATCAAGGATAACAAGATGGGGTTTATTTCATATTGCATGAATTTATCTCTCTACATCATGTCATCTTACTTAAAGCGTTACTCTGTTTTTAACTTAATACTCTAGATGCATGCTGGATAGCGGTCGATGAGTGGAGTAATAGTAGTAGATACAGAATCGTTTCGGTCTACTTGTCACGGATGTGATGCCTATATACATGATCATGCCTAGATATTCTCATAACTATGCTCAATTCTGTCAATTGCTCAACAGTAATTTGTTCACCCACCGTAGAATACTTATGCTCTTGAGAGAAGCCACTAGTGAAACCTATGGCCCCCGGGTCTATTCTCATCATATCAATCTCCATCACTTTAATCTTGCTTTGCTTTTTTTACTTTGCCTTTTACTTTTCACTTTGCATCTCTATACCAAAAATACCAAAAATATTATATCTATCAGATCTCACTCTCGTAAGTGACCGTGAAGGGATTGACAACCCCTAATCACATTGGTTGCGAGTAGCTATCGTTTTGTGCAGGTACGAGGGACTTGAGCGTGGCCTCCTACTGGATTGATACCTTGGTTCTCAAAAACTGAGGGAAATACTTACGCTACTCTACTGCATCATCCTTTCCTCTTCGGGGAAATCCAACGCAAGCTCAAGAGGTAGCATTCATCACAAGGCAAGACAAATTTACGGGCATCTTTGAAGAGGGTAGGCCAAGAAAAACCGGATTGCAATAGCTTATGTGCAGTTTTGTCTCGAGCATGGTGTCCTCCATAAGCCTCAGAATGACACTTGGGTAGGATATGTTCCTGTTCATGCTCAGGTACACATCGTCTAATAACACCATCTACTCCTTCTTTATAAAGATGTGGGTCATTCCAGAATTAATGTATTAAATCATAGAGAAACTTTTTCTTTTGTTGGTATGTGAAACTAGGTGGTATAAATTTAGCAACAATGTAATTAGCATAATCAGCATACCATGGAGCAGTACGAGAAGCATTTATGACAGCTAATTGGTCATCAGGAAAGCTATCATCAATAGGTAGTGGGTCATCAAGAACATTCTCTAACCTAGACAAGTTGTCTGCAACGGGGTTCTCAGCTCCCTTTTTATCAATAATATGCAAATCAAATTCTTGTAGCAAGAGAACCCATCTAATAAGCCTAGGTTTAGCATTCTTTCTTTTCCATAAGATATTTAATAGCAACATGATCAGTGTGAACAGTTACTTTAGAATCAACAATATAAGGTCTGAACTTATCACAAGCAAACACAACTGCTAAAAATTCTTTTTCAGTAGTAGCATAATTTCTTTGGGCACTGTCCAGAGTCTTACTATCATATTGGATAACATTTGATTTCTTATTAACTCTTTTTCCTAGAACAGCCCCTTTAGCATAATCACTAGCGTCACACATAATTTCAAAGGGTAAATTCCAATCAGGTGGCTGAACAATAGGTGTAGAAATCAAGGATTTCTTAAGTATTTCAAATGCTTCTACAAAATCATCATCAAAGACAAATGGAACATCTTTTTGTAAGAGATTAGTCAGGGGCCTAGAAATTTTAGAGAAGTCCTTAATGAACCTTCTATAAAAACAGGCATGACCAAGAAAACTGCTTATACCTTTAATGTCCTTAGGATACGACATCTTTTCAATATCATCAACCTTGGCTTTATCAACTTCAATACCACTTTCAGAAATTTTATGCCCCAAGACAATACCTTCATTAACCATAAAGTGGCACTTCTCCCAATTCAAGACAAGATTAGTTTCTTCACATCTCTACAAAACTCGATCAAGGTTGCTTAAGCAATCATCAAAAGAAGTTCCATATACAGAGAAATCATCCATGAAAACCTCAAAAATATTTTCACAAAAGTCAGAGAACATAGCAATCATACATCTTTGAAAGGTAGCAGGTGCATTGCATAAACCAAAAGGCATACATCTATAAGAAAATGTACCGAAAGGGCAAGTAAAAGTTGTCTTTTCTTGATCCTCTTTTGACACAGGTATTTGAGAGAAACCAGAATAACCATCTAGAAAGCAAAAATGTGTATGTTTGGATAATCTTTCTAGCATTTGATCAATAAAAGGTAATGGGTAATGATCCTTTTTAGTAGCTTTATTCAATATGCGGAAATCAATTACCATTCTATAACCTGTAACAATTCTTTGTGGGATCAATTCATCTTTATCATTAGGAACAACAGTAATACCTCCCTTCTTAGGGACACAATGGACAGGACTCATCCACTGACTATCAGCAACGTGATAAATTATACCTGCCTCCAGAAGCTTTAGTATTTCTTTTCTTACCACTTCTTTCATCTTAGGATTTAACCGTCGTTGGTGATCAACGACCGGTTTCGCGTCTTTATCCAATTTTATTTTGTGCTGGCATAGAGTGGGACTAATGCCCTTAAGATCATCAAGAGTATATCCAATATAAGCACGGTGCTTCTTTAGAGTTTTCAATAATTTCTTTTCTTCATGCTCTGAAAGGTTAGCACTAATAATAACAGGATATATCTTTTTCTCATCAAGATAAGCATATTTAAGAGTATCAGGTAAAGGTTTAAGCTCAAACACGGGATCACCCTTGGGTGGAGGAGGATCCCCTAGGATTTCAACAGGCAAGTTGTGTTTCAAAATAGGTCCCTGTTTAAAGAATACTTCATCTATTTCCCTTCTTTCATTCATAAACATATCATTTTCATGGTCGAGCAAATATTGTTATAAAGGATCATTAGGAGGCACGACAATAGAAGCAAGACCAATAATTTCATCTTTACTAGGCAATTCTTTATCATGGGGTTGTCTACAAAATTTAGCAAAATTAAACTCATGAGACATATCCCCCAAACCAATAGTAACAACAACCTTTTTGCAATCTATCCTAGCATTAACAATATTCAAGAAGGGTCTACCAAATATAATGGGACAAAAGTTATCTTGTGGGGAACCAAGAACAAGACAATCAATAGGATATTTAACTTTCCCACACAAGACTTCAACATCTTAATTGTAACATCAATTTCCTCTATCTCAGCAGGTGCAATATCATGCATAATTTCTTTATATAAGGAATGAGGTATTGCACTTGCACCAGCACTCATATCACATAAGCCATGATAGCAATGATCTCCTATTTTAATAGAAATAATAGGCATGCCTACAACAGGTCTATGTTTGTTTTTAGTGTCAGGTCTAGCAATTCTAGCAGCTTCATCACAAAAGTAAATAACATGCCCATCAATATTATTGGCCAAGAGATCTTTAACCATAGCAATACTAGGTTCAATTTTAATTTGCTCAGAGGGTGTAGATATTCTAGTATTACTCTTACGAACCACAGTTGAAGCTTTAGCATGATCCTTTATTCTAACAGGGAAAGGGGGTTTCTTAATATAAGCAGTAGGAACAACATAATCATTATACGTGATAGTCTTTTCTTCAACTTTAATAGGTGCAACTACTTTTACTTCAATGGGATGATTATATTTAAACCACTTCTCCTTAGGGAGATCAACATGAGTAGCAAAGGATTCACAGAAAGAAGCTACTATCTTAGAGTCAAGTCCATATTTAGTGCTAAATTCACGGAAAACATCGGTATCCATAAAGGATTTAACACAATCAAACTTAGGTGTTATACCTGACTCCTTACCTTTGTCAAGATCCCAATCTTCAGAGTTGCGTTTAATTCTTTCCAATAAATCCCATTTGAATTCAATAGTCTTCATCATAAAAGAGCCAGTACAAGAAGTATCGAGCATGGAGCGATTATCGAGAGAAAGCCGAGCATAATTTTTTTGAATAATAATTTCTCTTGAGAGTTCATGATTGGGGCATGAATATAACATTGACTTAAGCCTCCCCCAAGCTTGAGCAATGCTTTCTCCTTTGCGAGGCCAAAAATTATATATATAATTACGATCACGATGAACAAGATGCATAGGATAAAACTTCTGATGAAATTTCAATCGGTTGTAGTTCCATGATCCCATATCATCACATAGCCTAAACCATGTCAATGCCTTTACCTTCAAAGATAAAGGGAAGACCTTCTTCTTGATAACATTCTCGGGCATACCTGCATGCTTAAATAATCCACAAACTTTATCCACATAGATTAGGTGCAAATCAGGATGCAATGTTCCATCTCCTGTAAAAGGATTAGCTAGCAGTTTCTCTATCATACCTGAAGGAATTTCAAAGTAAACATTTTCAGTAGGTTTAGTAGGTTGAGGAGCAACTCTTTGCTCTACTGGTCGGGGTGAAGATACCCCGAACAAGCCCCTCAAAGGATTATGTTCCATAGTAACAAGTGACAGTAAATTTCAGCACACTATATAAATTTTTCCTTACCAAATTCCACATACCAAAGGCGCTTCACTCCCCGGCAACGGCGCCAGAAAAGAGTCTTGATGACCCACAAGTATAGGGGATCTATCATAGTCCTTTCGATAAGTAAGAGTGTCAAACCCAACGAGGAGCAGAAGGAAATGATAAGCAGTTTTCAGTAAGGTATTCTTTGCAAGCACTGAAATTATCGGTAACAGATAGTTTTGTGATAAGGTAATTTGTAACGGCTAACAAGTAATAAAAGTAAATAAGGTGCATCAAGATGGCCCAATCTTTTTTGTATCAAAGGACAAGTCTGGACAAACTCTTATATAAAGGAAAGCGCTCCCGAGCACACATGGGAATTATCACCAAGCTAGTTTTCATCACGTTCATATGATTCGCATTCGATACTTTGATAATTTGATATGTGGGTGGACCGGTGCTTGGGTACTGCCCTTCCTTGTACAAGCATCCCACTTATGATTAACCCCTCTTGCAAGCATCCGCAACTACAAAATAAGTATTAAGGTAAACCTAACCATAGCCTGAAACATATGGATCCAAATCAGCCCCTTACGAAGCAACGCATAAACTAGGGTTTAAGCTTATGTCACTCTAGCAACCCATCATCTACTTATTACTTCCCAATGCCTTCCTCTAGGCCCAAACAATGGGGAAGTGTCATATAGTCGACGTTCACATGACACCACTAGAGGAAAGACAACATACATCTCATCAAAATATCAAACGAATACCAAATTCACATGACTACTTATAGCAAGACTTCTCCCATGTCCCCAAGAACAAACGTAACTACTCACAAATCATATTCATGTTCATAATCAGAGGGGTATTAATATGCATAAAGGATCTAAACATATGATCTTCCACCGAATAAACCAACTAGCATCAACTACAAGGAGTAATCAACACTACTAGCAACCCACAGGTACCAATTTGAGGTTTTGAGACAAAGATTGGATACAAGAGATGAACAAGGGTTTGAGATGAGATGGTGCTGGTGAAGATGTTGATGGAGATTGACCCCCTCCTGATGAGAGGATCGATGATGATGACGGTGGTGATGATTTCCCCCTCCCGGAGGGAAGTTTCCCCGGCAGAACAGCCCCGCCGGAGCCCTAGATTGGTTCCTCCAAGGTTCCGCCTCGTGGCGGTGGAGTTTCGTCCCGTAAGCTTGCTTATGATTTTTTCCAGGGCAAAAGACCTCATATAGCGGAAGATGGGCACCAGAGGCCTGCCAGGGGGCTTACGAGGCAGGGGGCGCGCCTAGGGGGTAGGGCGCGCCCCCCACCCTCGTGGATGGTCGGTGGCCCCCCTCTGGTACTTCCTTCGCCCAATTTTTTTATATATTCTTAAAGGTGCTCCCGTGAAGTTTCAGTACTTTTGGAGTTGTGAAGAATAGGTCTATAATATTTGCTCCTTTTCCAGCCCATAATTCCAGCTGCCAGCATTCCCCCTCTTCATGTAAACCTTGTAAAATAAGATAGAATAGGCGTAAGTATTGTGATATAATGTGTAATAACATCCCATAATGCAATAAATATCGATATAAAAGCATGATGCAAAATGGACGTATCAGCTTCTCACAAACCGGGGCTTCTCACAAACCGGAGCTTCTCACAACAAGCATGATGGTTTTCGGTAGGGAACGTCCCACCTTTGGGGACGAAATGATATCCCTTGCCACTTATTGCTTTAAACTTTTTTTTCTCGTGTCAACATAGAACAACAAGAGTGTTGTGTGACTTTTTGTGATTTTCCAGGGTTCGCTTGGACATTTTTATGCATTAACTGAGTTTTCAATGCATTTTACGTGCATAATTCAAATCTAAACTACATGCACATGCTCTAGTGCATATAAATTGGTTGAAAAATCAAATATGTGTCCTTGGGTGCATGCTTAGGTCCCATGCAAGAAATGGGCATGGTTTCAAACACCAGGGCACAGTTGATTGCCGGCAAAACATTGAGATACATGGTTTTTAAATTCTAGTAAATCCAAAACTCGTCTGAAATTCATGAAACTTGGCATCCTATCATGGAGCGGCATCAACATGCCGTGGTACAAATTTTGTCCCATATGGGCAGGTTTGGGTATATGCTTCTCACAAACCGGAGCTTCTCACAACAAGCATGATGGTTTTCGGCAGGGAACGTCCCACCTTTGGGGATGAAACGGTATCCATTGCCTCTTATTGCTTTCAATTTTTTTTCTCGTGTCAACATAGAACACCAGTAGTGTTATGTGAATTTTTGTGATTTTTCGGGGTTCGTTTGGATATTTTTATGCATTAACTGAGTTTTCAATGCATTTTGTGTGTATAATTCAAATTTGAACTACATGCACATACTCTAGTGCATATAAATTGGTTGAAAAATCAAATCTGTGTCTTTGGGTGCATGCTTAGGTCCCATGCAAGAAATGGGCATGAATTTCAAACATCGGGGCACCGTTGATTGCCGGCAAAACATTGAGATGCATGGTTTTTAAATTCTAGTAAATCCAAAACTCGTCTAAAATTCATGAAACTTGGCATGCTATCATGGAGCGGCATCAACATGCCGTGGTACAAATTTTGTCCCATATGGGGCAGGTTTGGGTATATGCTTCTCACAAACCGGAGCTTCTCACAACAAGCATGATGGTTTTTGGTATGGAACGTCCCACCTTTGGGGACGAAACGATACCCATTGCCTCTTATTGCTTTCAAATTTGTTTCTCGTGTCAACATAGAACAATAGGCGTGTTGTGTGAATTTTTGTGATTTTTCAGGGTTCGTTTGGACATTTTTATGCATTAACTGAGTTTTCAATGCATTTTATGTCCATAATTCAAATTTGAACTACATGCACATGCTCTAGTGCATATAAATTGGTTGAAAAATCAAATCTGTGTCCTTGGGTGCATGCTTAGGTCCCATGCAAGAAATGGGCATGAATTTCAAACACCGGGGCACCATTGATTGCCGGCAAAACATTGAGATGCTTGGTTTTTAAATTCTAGTAAATCCAAAACTCGTCTGAAATTCATGAAACTTGGCATCCTATCATGGAGTGGCATCAACATGCCGTGGTACAAATTTTGTCCCATATGGGGCAGGTTTGGGTATATGTTTCTCACAAACCGAAGGTTCTCACAACAAGCATGATGGTTTTCGGTAGGGAATGTCCCACCTTTGGGGACGAAACAGTATCCATTGCCTCTTATTGATTTCAATTTTTTTTTCTCGTGTCAACATAGAACAACAAGAATGTTGTGTGAATTTTTGTGATTTTTCGGGGTTTGTTTGGACATTTTTATGCATTAACTAAGTTTTCAATGCATTTTATGTGCATAATTCAAATTTGAACTACATGCACATGCTCCAGTGCATATAAATTGGTTGAAAAATCAAATCTGTGTCCTTGGGTGCATGCTTAGGTCCCATGCAAGAAATGGGCATGAATTTTAAACACCGGGGCACCGTTGATTGCCAGCAAAACATTGAGATGCCTGGTTTTTAAATTCTAGTAAATCCAAAATTCTGTTAACCATTCATGTGACGCCACGTGTCTTGGTTTTAATGGCTGTAGGAGGTGCCATGCGCACAACTGCTTGACCTTGACTGAACGGGAGGCGTGCGAGCGCCGTCCGGTGCATAGGCTGATCGAGAGGCGTGCAAGCTGTCCTCAAGTGCGCATGCTCACCGGGAAGCGTGCGAGCTGTACACTGCACAGGCTCGCTGGGAAGCGAGCCCTTTGATTTCCATTGCTGTCCGCCTTGCTCGCATCCTCTCCATTAATGACACCCAAGCCACAGTTTAATTCGCTTTTTAAATATAAAACACTCATCGCAAACATTTTAGTTAGAACACCCGTATGCAAACCGACAACTTTCATAGGAAGCCAAGAGAAAATGTGCCAAGCAGGACTTCTACAGCTCTTATCGAAAACGATTTAGATAGAACACCCATATGCAAAGTGAGAGCGGCGCAGGATTTGTGCATCCCTTCAACGCAAGCGGTTGTTCTGGATGACCCGTGTGCAACCATGTAAAAACAATTTGGTAAGATTTGCATCTATCATATTGGGTATGTTGCCATTTGTCAAACTGGAAAGATTTACATTTGTTGATCTACTAACATTGTCATTTGTCAATCCTTGTAACACTGCGATTTGTCAAAATATGCAGCTAGAAATCATTAGCACTATGTAATTTTTGCAACTAAAATTTAGTAATTAAGCTAGAAATCATTCCCCAATTGTTGCCAACCACGTACTGAAATAGCTAGTTCAACTATATGTACTAGCTAATTTTAAGTACATTGTATAGTTTAACCACACATCTATAGTCAGATGAACTGTACAGTTTGACCACACATCTACATACTACCACGGTGGGGCTTTGTGCTACTTCCGGCAGCCTCTCCTCTGCCGAGCGCGCTCAGTAAGAGACAGAGGAGGACGAGGAGCCTACCGATGAGCTGGAAAAATGCAATAGGTGCCTGCCACTGCTGCACGTTCAGCGACACTCGCCAGCTCGAATGCCCACTGCCGCTCCATACGATCCCTCTCGAAGCGGCCGGACTTCTCGTAGATCTCCTGATTCCTCGCCTCTGCGTCGGCTGCTACCTCTTGAGCACTGCGTTGGTTTTTCCTTGAAGAGGAAAGGGTGATGCAGCAAAGTAGCGTAAGTATTTCCCTCAGTTTTTGAGAACCAAGGTATCAATCTAGTAGGAGATCACGCTCAAGTCCCACGCACCTACACAAACAAATAAGAACCTCGCAACCAACACGATAAAGGGGTTGTCAATCCCTTCACGGTCACTTACGAGAGTGAGATCTGATAGATATGATAAGATAATATTTTTGGTATTTTTATGATAAAGAGAAATAAAGATGCAAAGTAAAATAACGGCAAAGGAAATAACTAAGTGTTGGAAGATTAATATAATGGAAGATAGACCCGGGGGCCATAGGTTTCACTAGTGGCTTCTCTCAAGAGCATAAGTATTACGGTGGGTAAATGAATTACTGTCGAGCAATCGATATAATTGAGCATAGTTATGAGAATATCTAGGTATGATCATGTATATAGGCATCACGTCTAAGACAAGTATACCGAAACGATTCTGCATCTACTACTATTACTCCACACGTCGACCGCTATCCAGCATGCATCTAGAGTATTAAGTTCATAAGAACAGAGTAATGCTTTAAGGAAGATGACATGATGTAGAGGGATAAACTCATGCAATATGATATAAACCCCATCTTTTTATCCTCGATGACAACAATACAATAATAGGTTAGTAGGTTAGTCCCAAAAATAGATAATATAATAGCATGGAGCTATTAAAGCCCATTGACATCCAAAATAGATAATATAATAGCATGGAGCAATAAAAAATTATAGATACGTTGGAGACGTATCAAGCATCCCCAAGCTTAATTCCCGCTCGTCCTCGAGTAGGTAAATGATAAAACAAGAATTTTTGATGTGGAATGCTTTCTAACATATTTCTCAATGTAATTTTTATTTATTGTGGCATGATTGTTCAGATCCAAAAGACTCAAGATAAAAGTTTAATATTGACATAAAAAAAATAATACTTCAAGCATACTAATTAAGCAATCATGTCTTCTCAAAATAACATGGCCAAAGAAAGTTGTCCCTACAAATCCATATAGTCTGGCTATGCTCTATCTTCACCACACAAAATATTTAAATCATGCACAACCCCGATGACAATCCAAGCAATTGTTTCATACTTTTGATGTTCTCAAACTTTTTCAATCTTCACACAATATATGATCGTGAGCCATGGATATAGCACTATGGTGGAATAGAATGGTGGTTGTGGAGAAGACAAAAAGGAGAAGATAGTCTCACATCAACTAGGCGTATCAATGGGCTATGGAGATGCCCATCAATAGATATCAATGTGAGTGAGTAGGGATTGCCATGCAACGGATGCACTAGAGCTATAAGTGTATGGAAGCTCAACAAAAGAAACTAAGTGGGTGTGCATCCAACTCGCTTGCTCACGAAGACCTAGGGCATTTTGAGGAAGCCCATCATTGGAATATACAAGCCATGTTCTATAATGAAAGATTCGCACTAGTGTATGAAAGTGATATCATAGGAGACTCTCTATCATGAAGATGATGGTGATACTTTGAAGCATAAGTGTGGAAAAAGGATAGTAGCATTGTCCCTTCTCTCTTTTTCTCTCTTTTTTTATTTGGGCCTTCTTTCTTTTGTTTGGCCTCTTTTCTCTCTTTTTTTCGTCAGGAGTCTCATCCCGACTTGTGGGGGAATCATAGTCTCCATCATCCTTTCCTTACTTGGGACAATGCTCTAATAATGATGATCATCACACTTTATTTACTTGCAACTCAAGAATTACAACTCAATACTTAGAACAAAATATGACTCTATGTGAATGCCTCCGGCGCTGTATCGGGATGTGCAATGATGCATGAGTGACATGTATGAATAATTATGAATGGCGCTTTGCCACAAATACGATGTCAACAACATGATCATGCAAGCAATATGAAAATGATGAAGCGTGTCATAATAACGGGACGGTGAAAAGTTGCATGGCAATATATCTCCGAATGGCTATGGAAATGCCATAATAGGTAGGTATGGTGGCTGTTTTGAGGAAGGTATGGTGGGTTTATGGTATTGGCGAAAGTTGCTCGATACTAGAGAGGCTAGCAATGGTGCAAGGGTGAGAGTGCGTATAATCCATGGACTCAACATTATTCATAAAGAACTCACATACTTATTGCAAAAAATTACTAGTTATCAAAACAAAGTATTACCCGCATGCTCCTAGGGGGATAGATTGGTAGGAAAAGACCATCGCTCGTCCCCGACCGTCACTCATAAGGAAGACAATCAATAAATAAATCATGCTCTAAATTCATCACATAAAAGTTCACCATACGTGCATGCTACGGGAATCACAAACTTCAACACAAGTATTTCTCAAATTCAGAACTACTCAACTAGCATGACTCTAATATCACCATCTCCATATCTCAAAACAATTATCAAGTATCAAACTTCTCATAGTATTCAATGCACTTGTATGAAAGTTTTTATTATTATAGCAAATTTCCATGTTGTTCTAAAGGACTCTCAAATAATATAAGTGAAGCATGAGAGGAAATTAGTTTCTATAAAACAAATCCACCACCGTGCTCTAAAAGATATAAGCGAAGCACTAGAGCAAAAACTATATAGCTCAAAAGATATAAGTGAAGCACATAGAGTATTCTAATAAATTTCAATTCATGTGAGTCTCTCTCAAAAGGTGTGTACAGCAAGGATGATTGTGGTAAACTAAAAAGCAAAGACTCAGATCATACAAGACGCTCCAAGCAAAACACATATCATGTGGTGAATAAAAATATAGCTCTAAGTAAAGTTGCCGATAGATGAAGACGAAAGAGGGGATGCCTTCCGGGGCATCCCCAAGCTTAGGCTTTTTGGTGTCCTGAATTTTTCCTTGGGGTGCCATGGGCATCCCCAATCTTAGGCTCTAGCCACACTTTGTTCCATAATCCATCAAATCTTTACCCAAAACTTGAAAACTTCACAACACAAAACTCAAAATAGAAAATCTCGTGAGCTCCGTTAGCGAAAGAAAACAAAAAGCCACTTCAAGGTACTGTAATGAACTCATTATTTATTTATAATTGTGTTACACCTACTGTATTTCAACTTCTCTATGGTTTATAAACTCTTTTACTAGCCATAGATTCATCAAAATAAGCAAACAACACAAGAAAAACAGAATCTGTCAAAAACAGAACAGTCTGCAGCAATCTGTAGCTAACGCAAACTCTGGAACTCCCAAAATTCTAAAATAAATTGCTGGACGTGAGTAATTTATCTATTAATGATCTGCGAAAATAATTAACTAAATAGCACTTTCCAAATAAAAATGACAGCAGTTCTCGTGAGCGCTAAAGTTTCTGTTTTTACAGCAAGATCAAAAAGACTTTCCCCAAGTCTTCCCAACGGTTCTACTTGGCACAAACACTAATTAATCACAAAAAACACAACCAAAACAGAGGATAGATAAATTATTTATTAATAAACATGAGAAAAAATCAAGGAATAAAAATAAAATTGGGTTGCCTCCCAACAAGCGCTATTGTTTGACGCCCCTAGCTAGGCATAAAATTGAAGATAGATCTAGGTATTGCCATTTTTGGTAGGCAATCCATAAGTGGCTCTCATAATAGATTCATATGGTAATTTAACTTTCTTTCTAGAGAAGTGTTCCATGCCTCTCCTTAACGGAAATTGGAATTTAATATGCCCTTCCTTCATATCAATAATTGCACCAATCGTTCTAAGGAAAGGTCTACCAAGAATAATAGGACATGAAGGATTGTCAAAAGTACTAAAACTCGGGAGAGAACCCGCAACCCTTTTTGATTCCGACATGGCGAAAGAAAGGTGAGCAGAAGGAGAGGGCGAATAAAAAGGCAAGGGTGAAGTGGGGGAGAGGAAAATGAGAGGCAAATGGCAAATAATGTAATGCGAGGGATAAGAGTTTTTGATGGGTACTTGGTATGTTTGACTTGGTAATGGTGCCAGAAATGACTCGTTGTTGGAGTCAAATCTTGACTTGACTTGGCGCGAATCTCCCCGGCAATGGCGCCAGAAATCCTTCTTGCTACCTCTTGAGCACTGCGTTGGTTTTCCCTTGAAGAGGAAAGGGTGATGCAGCAAAGTAGCGTAAGTATTTCCCTCAGTTTTTGAGAACCAAGGTATCAATCCAGTAGGAGATCATGCTCAAGTCCCATGCACCTACACAAACAAATAAGAACCTCGCAAACAACGCAATAAAGGGGTTGTCAAGCCCTTCACGGTCACTTACGAGAGTGAGATCTGATAGATATGATAAGATAATATTTTTGGTATTTTTATGATAAAGAGAAATAAATATGCAAAGTAAAATAAACGGCGAAGGAAATAACTAAGTGATGGAAGATTAACATGATAAAAGATAGACCCGGGGGCCATAGGTTTCACTAGTGGCTTCTGTCAAGAGCATAAGTATTACGGTGGGTAAACGAATTACCGTCGAGCAATTGATAGAATTGAGCATAGTTATGATAATATCTAGGTATGATCATGTATATAGGCATCACGCCCGCGACAAGTAGACCGAAACGATTCTGCATCTACTACTATTACTCCACATATCGACCGCTGTCCAGCATGCATCTAGAGTATTAAGTTCATAAGAACAGAGTAATGCTTTAAGGAAGATGACATGATGTAGAGGGATAAACTCATGCAATATGATATAAACCCCATCTTTTTATCCTCGATGGCAACAATACAATACGTGCCTTGCTGCCCCTGCTATCACTGGGAAAGGACACCGCAAGATTGAACCCAAAGGTAAGCACTTCTCCCATTGCAAGAAAGATCAATCTAGTAGGCCAAACCAAACTGATAATTCGAAGAGACTTGCAAAGATAAACCAATCATACATAAAAGAATTCAGAGGAGAATCAAATATTGTTCATAGATAATCTGGATCATAAACCCACAATTCATCGGATCTCGACAAACACACCGGAAAAGAAGATTACATAGAATAGATCTCCAAGAAGACCGAGGAGAACTTTGTATTGAGATCCAAAGAGGGAGAAGAAGCCATCTAGCTAATAACTATGGACCCGTAGGTCTGAAGTAAACTAGTCACACATCACCGGAGAGGCCATGGAGTTGATGTAGAGGCCCTCCGTGATCAATGCCCCCTTCGGCGGAGCTCCGGAAAAGGCCCCAAGATGGGATCTCTCGGGTACAGAAGGTTGCGGCGGTGGAATTAGGTTTTTGTGGTGCTCCTGGATGTTTGGGGGGTACATGGATATATATAGGAGGAAGAAGTACATCGGTGGAGCAACGAAGGGCCCACGAGGGTGGAGGGCGTGCCCAGGGGGTAGGCTCGCCCCCTGCCTCGTGCCTTCCTCCCTTGTTTATTGATGCCCACTCCAAGTCTCCTGGATCATGTTTGTTGAGAAAATCACGTTCCCGAAGGTTTCATTCCGTTTGGACTCCATCTGATATTCCCTTTCTTCAAAACCCTAAAATAGGTAAAAAAACAACAATTTGGGCTGGGCCTCTGGTTAGTAGGTTAGTCCCAAAAATGATATAAAAGTGTAAAATAAAGCCCATTAACATCCAAAATAGATAATATAATAGCATGGAGCAATAAAAAATTATAGATACGTTGGAGACGTATCACTTCTTCAGGCACGGAAAGCATCTCAGGCAACTGAAAACTTGTTCCAGGTTGGGGACGACGGATTCTAACGCCAAGACCTTCACTGTGCCCAGAGTCTAGGTGAAGCTTCGCTGGATGACAGATGAACATACATCTTCAAAACTAGAAATAACGTTGATATTAAGAAGGAGAGGTATATAATGCGACTGTTGTACCTGAAAGTTGTAGTATTTGACAGAAGAGTAGCCCACAACTTACAATTTCGGCGCAAAAATGACATTGATTCTTGTTGGACCTTGTTGATCAACTACAAGTAATCTCCCAAGTGAAGGTGTGTCCTGGATGACCATATTGTGGTCCACCTTTTGTGATCTCTCGTTCCAGCACCAGCAACACACATAAATGTTGGGTAACGTAGTAATTTCAAAAACTTTCCTACACACACGCAAGATCATGGTGATGCACAACAACGAGAGGGGAGAGTATCGTCTATGTACCCTCGTAGACCGTAAGCGGAAGCGATATGAGAACGCAGGTGATGTAGTTGTACGTCTTCACGATCCGACCGATCCAAGTGCTGAACGTACGGCACCTCCGAGTTTAGCACACTTTCAGCTCGAGGACGTCCCATGAACTTCGATCCAGCAGAGCTTCACGGGAGAGTTTCGTCAGCACGACGGCGTGATGACGGTGATGATGTTGCTACCGATGTAGGGCTTCGCCTAAGCACCACTACGATATGATCGAGGTGGATTATGGTGGAGGGGGGCACCACACACGGCTTGGAACAATCAACTTGTGTGTTCTAGGGTGCCCCCTTGCCCCCGTATATAAAGGAGCAAAGGGGGAGAATGGCCGGCCCTTGCAGGGCGCGCCAGGAGGAGGAGTCCTCCTCCTAGTAGGAGCAGGACTTCCCTTTCCTACTCCTACTAGGAGGAGGAAAGGAAGGAGGAGAGGGAGAAGGAAGGAGAGGGAGGAAAGGAGGAAAGGGGGGTCGGCACCCTAGTCCAATTCAGTTTGGGCTAGGGGGGCCGCGCGCCCTGCCTCCTCTCTTCCACCACTTGGCCCATGAGGCCCAATACTTCTTCCCCGTATTCCCGTAACTCCCCGGTACTCCAAAAAATACTTGAATCACTCGGAACCTTTCCAATGTCCGAATATAATGACCGAGACACGTCTCCGGTCAATAACCAATAGCGGAACCTGGATGTTCATATTGGCTCCTACATATTCTACGAAGATCTTTACCGGTCAAACTGCATAACAACACAAGTTGTTCCCTTTGTCATCAGTATGTTACTTGCTCGAGATTCCATCGTCGGTATCTCAATACCTAGTTCAGTCTCGTTACTGACAAGTCTCTTTACCTATTTCCTTAATGCATCATCCCGCTACTAACTCATTAGTTGCATTGCTTGCAAGGCTTATAGTGACATGCATTACCGAGAGGGCCCATAGATATACCTCCGACAATCGGAGTGACAAATTCTAATCTCGATCTATGCCAACTAAACAAGTACCATCATAGACACCCATAGAGCACCTTTATAATCACCCAGTTACGTTGTGACGTTTGGTAGCACACAAAGTGTTCCTCCGGTAATCGAGAGTTGCATAATCTCATAGTCATAGGAACATGTATAAGTCATGAAGAAAGCAATAGCAGTAAACTAAAACGATCAAGTGCCAAGCTAACAGAATGGGTCAAGTCAATCACATCATTCTCCTAATGATGTGATCCCGTTTATCAAATGACAACTCATGTCTATGGTTAGGAAACATAACCATCTTTGATCAACGAGCTAGTCAAGTAGAGGCATACTAGTGACACTCTGTTTGTCTATGTATTCACACATGTATTATGTTTCCGGTTAGTACAATTCTAGCATGAATAATAAACATTTATCATGAAATAAGGAAATAAATAATATCTTTATTATTGCCTCTAGGGCATATTTCCTTCAGTCTCCCACTTGCACTAGAGTCAATAATCTAGATTACACAGTAATGATTCTAACACCCATGGAGCCTTGGTGTTGATCATGTTTTTCTCATGACAGAGGCTTAGTCAACGGGTCTGCAACATTCAAATCCGTATGTATCTTGCAAATCTCTATATCTCCCACCTGGACTTGATCGCGGATGGAATTGAAGCATCTCTTGATGTGCTTGGTTCTTGTCGTGGTTTTGTCACGGCAGATGTCCTAGAGAAAGGACTTAGTCGTGGAGCCATCGCGACGGGTTAGCTTGAAGGGGTTAAAGCGGACATAGGGACGCAAGAGAGTTTATACTAGTTCGGCCCCTTCGATGAAGGTAAAAGCCTACGTCTAGTTGTGATGGAATTGATAGGGTTTCGATGACTAGGGAGCAAATAAGCTTCGCCTATGTCTCGAGTTATTGTCTGTTGTCCTTGAACCGCCGCCGGGTCGTCCCCTTATATACACGGGTGACGCCTGTCGGTTCACAGTTGCCTCGGTACACCTGGCATGTCAGAGGGCTTCCATGCAAAAATGTCCCGATTCTCACGGATGAACTCGATGAGCGCGCTTTCCTATTTCGGATCCAAGTTGGCACTGATGCTGAACTGCTTGGACGAATCGCCAGGTACGAAGTCAACAAGCTTAGTTTCTGCTGCCGATTTGAACTTCAGGGCCGGATCATGCTCCGTAGTTGGCTTCTTTAATGGAGTCATGTCTGCCGGATCAACATTGTCCTTATAATACTTCAGCTCCTCGGTGGCACAAACCGACTCTGCATAGGCTACATCTCCTTCCTCGCACTCCAAAGCGATCTTGCGGCTTCCGTGAACCGTTGTTGTCCCCTTGTGACCCGGCATCTTGAGCTGCAAATACACATAACAGGGCCGTGCCATAAATTTGGCGTAGGCCGGTCGCCCAAACAGGGCGTGATATGGACTTCGGATTTTCACCACTTCAAACGTCAATGTCTCCGACCTGGAATCATGATCATCTCCAAAGGCCACTTCCAAAGCTATCTTACCAACAGGATATGCTGATTTGCCAGGCACCACACCGCGGAACACCGTATTAGACGGTTTGAGATTCTTATCTGTTAGTCCCATACGACGGAAGGTCTCATAGTACAAGATATTAATGCTGCTCCCTCCATCCATGAGCACTTTGGTGAACTTGTAACCTCCCACCTGAGGCGCCACCACCAGAGCCAACTGACCCGGATTATCAACCTGGGGAGGGTGATCCTCTCAGCTCCATATGATTGGCTGTTCAGACCAGCGTAGATAACGGGGCATGGCCGGTTCAACAGAGTTGACTGCCCGCCTCTGAACCTTCCGGTCTCGCTTATCCAAGCTAGTGGTGAAGACATGGTACTGCCCACTACTCTACTGCTTTGGGTTGCTCTGGTAACCTGACTATTGCTGCTGCTGGTTGTAACCACCCTGGTTGTTGTGACTATTTTGATTATTATGCCCGCCCGGATTACCATTAAATCCTGAACCGGAATTTCCTCCACCGTAACCCGGCCCGGATCCTGAGCCACCGCCGGAGCCGTGATCATACCGGAAAGCATTAGAATTCTTGAACTCCTGCATAATAAAGCAATCCTTCCAAAGGTGGTTTGCTGGCGCCTCCTTCGTCCCATGTCTTGGACAGGGCTGGCTCAGTAGATAGTTTAGGCGGTCCGGGTTAGGGTTGGGTGCCCCACTGCGATTTTTCGGTTTACCCTTGCGTCGCTGGCCATTGTCCTGTGCGTTGGTATTAGCCACAAAGTCCATGTTACCATCCGCTTTACGCTTGCCTCCACCACCATTGCCTGCCCAGTGATGCTGTTGACCTTTGGAGTTGCTGTTCCTCTTTCCCTTTCCTGCCTTGTCATCATCAGATTCGGGATCCTTGGTACTATCAGAATCAGCATACTTTATCAAAGCAGCCATGAGGGTCCCCATGTCAGTGCAATGACGCTTCATCCGTCCCAACTTCAGCTTTAGGGGCCCAAACCGGTAGTTGCCTTCTAGGGTTAACACTGCGGTGTCAGCGTTGATGCGGTCTGATGAATGCAATACTTGTGAAACCCGACGCACCCAATGAGTCGTCGATTCTCCTTCCTCCTGGACGCAGGCAGCTAAGTCCACTATCGACATAGGCTGTTTACATGTATCCTTGAAATTGCTGATAAACCGGGATCGTAATTGGGCCCATGAACTGATAGAATTAGCCGGCAAGCTTTTTAACCAAGTACGGGCCGTTCCTTCAAGCATCATGGTGAAGTATTTCGCACACGCCGCGTCATCTACATCAAGCATCTCCATGGCCATCTCATAGCTCTCCACCCATGTCTCTGGAGGTTGATCCGCCGTGTAATTTGGTACTTTGCGCGGGCCTTTGAAATCCTTGGGCAGGCGCACATTGCGTAAAGTGGGGACAAGGCAAGGCACCCCCAAAGAACTAGAAGTAACACCCGGTTCGATCGAGATAGTTGGATGAACCGGCGTGAGCTGCCGAGCTTGATGCTGTGCGGCTAACTCGGCCTCCCTGTGCGCTCGGGCCCGGTCCACCACTTCCTGAGCATTATCAGCCCCACCCGCCGGGTTGTTTCCACGGGGTGCTCCACGTCGTTCATTACTCAACACTGCCGGTTCATCCATATGTCTGCTATAGCTCCGGCTTGGACGGGGGGTCGAGTGGATCCGATCGCGGCTGTACGAGTATGCTTCCTGTTGGACCAAAGCTGTCCTCAGAAGCTCCTTGACATGTCGCGTCTCTACTGCCTGCGGCGAGTCATCTTCAGTTGGAATGGCCTCTAGCCGTGCAGCAGCGGCAACGAGATTGTCCATCGGGTTGGAGTAGTGACCCAGAGGTGTCGAAACAGCCTAAGGTATAACAGTATTTTGACGAGGCGGATCCATCCGACGGGGCTGAACCGGCGCGCCGGTCGCAGGGGCTTCCGTCCGGTTTACCTCCAGTGGATTACTGGTTCCTGCTCCTGGGGTGTTGAAAAGGTCTCTGGCCTCAAAAACCGAAGGCAAACGGGATCGGTACTTCCTCTTCATGACTTCATGCGACGCGTTCTGGTCCAACATGAGCCTGTAGGCTTGTGCGTCTAAAGCGGCCCGCTCTGCGGTCATCCTGGCATCCTCAGCTGCCAGGTCCGCCTTGGCCTGGGTGATCTGTTCCTTCACTTTTGCAATCTCCGCGTTGTGGACTTCCTGATCCTTCAGATTAGCCTCTGCCATAAGCACAGCCAATGCATCAAACAGATCTGATAGAACTTGAGCCGGCGGGCGCGCAGAGCTCCCTGCCCCAGCAGCTGTCGCCGCTGCTGATCCGGAGGTTATTGGCGCAGCAGTCGAAGAATGAAGTGCTGCTTGTGTGCCAGCCATGAATATTCCAACTCGGTTGGGTAGATCAGAGGGGTCCGGAATACTGTCACCATCGGAACAGCCCCCAATCCGGCCATCTTGTAGCTGATAAAGAGATTCGGTTTCTCCGGATGACTCATCGTCGGAGTAAATGACGGTCTCGCAGCCAGATCCCGATCCGTCCTCATGACCTCCTCCATGGATGACTCCCACGAAGGCACACTTCATGGCCGGTTTAACCCAGGAAGATCGCGCACGCTAAGCCGTTTCGACGAGGTCGGTGCAGATATCCGGCTCAGGGCCCGGTTCTCCGATCTTGCCGATGAAAACATGTATGCCACCAAAGGGGACCCGGTACCTGTACTCAACTGAGCCGGCCTCGGGGCCCCAGCCTGCATCATCGATGTAGAGCTTGCCGCGACGACTCTTAGTCATCCGGCCCATGGCGTAGCCCTTGAGTCCTTCAAAGCAGCCCTCCAAGAACTTGAAACCATCGTGCGATTGCCCCATGGTGGGCGCCAACTGTCGTGGTTTTGTCACGGCAGATGTCCTAGAGAAAGGACTTAGTCGTGGAGCCATCGCGACGGGTTAGCTTGAAGGGGTTAAAGAGGACACAGGGACGCAAGAGAGTTTATACTAGTTCGGCCCCTTCGATGAAGGTAAAAGCCTACGTCTAGTTGTGATGGAATTGATAGGGTTTCGATGACTAGGGAGCAAATAAGCTTCGCCTATGTCTCGAGTTATTGTCTATTGTCCCTGAACCGCCGCCGGGTCGTCCCCTTATATACACGGGTGACACCCGTCGGTTCACAGAGTCACAATACCGGCTCATAGATGTGTCCGGTTTGGTCTCCACTTATTCCTAACTTATAATACAAGTTAACTACCAACGCCGGTTTACAGCTATAGGCCTTGAACCGGCCATGGGCCTTGAGCCCTCATCTGCCTTGATGGGCTTTAACATACTTAACTACTGACGAAGTTAACCTGACCCAGATAGGCCGGTTTACGCCCAGTAGTAATATCCCCAACAGTTCTCTTGTGAAATTTGGATTCCTTTGCCAAGGCAATTGCACCAGTATTGTCACAAAAGATTTTCATTGGACCCAATGCACTAGGTATGACACCTAGATCGGATATGAACTCCTTCATCCAGACTCCTTCATTTGCTGCTTCTGAAGCAACTATGTACTCCACTTCACACGTAGATCCCGCCACGAGGCTTTGTTTAGAACTGCTCCAACTAACAGCTCCACCGTTCAATATAAACACGTATCCGGTTTGCGATTTAGAATCGTCCGGATCAGTGTCAAAGCTTGCATCGACGTAACCATTTACGACGAGCTCTTTGTCACCTCCATAAACGAGAAACATATCCTTAGTCCTTTTCAGGTATTTTAGGATGTTCTTGACCGCTGTCCAGTGATCCACTCCTGGATTACTTTGGTACCTCCCTGCTAAACTAATAGCAAGGCACACATCAGGTCTGGTACACAGCATTGCATACATGATAGAGCCTATGGCTGAAACATAGGGAACACTTTTCATTTTCTCTCTATCTTCTGTAGTGGTCGGGCATTGAGTCTTACTCAACTTCACACCTTGTAACATAGGCAAGAACCCTTTCTTAGCTTGATCCATTTTGAACTTCTTCAAAACTTTATCAAGGTATGTGCTTTGTGAAAGTCCAATTAAGCGTCTTGATCTATCTCTATAGATCTTGATGCCCAATATATAAGCAGCTTCACCGAGGTCTTTCATGGAAAAACTCTTATTCAAGTATCCTTTTATGCTATCCAGAAATTCTATATCATTTCCAATCAACAATATGTCATCCACATATAATATTAGAAATGCTACAGAGCTCCCACTCACTTTCTTGTAAATACAGGCTTCTCCAAAAGTCTGTATAAAACCATATGCTTTGATCACACTATCTTAACATCTATTCCAACTCCGAGATGCTTGCACCAGTCCATAAATGGATTGCTGGAGCTTCCACACTTTGTTAGCATCCTTTGGATCGATAAAACCTTCAGGTTGCATCATATACAACTTTTTTCCAGAAATCCATTCAGGAATGCAGTCTTTACATCCATTTGCCAAATTTCATAATCATAAAATGCGGCAATTGCTAACATGATTCAGACGAACTTAAGCATCGCTACGGGTGAGAAGGTCTCATCGTAGTCAACTCCTTGAACTTGTCGAAAACCTTTCGTAACAAGTCGAGCTTTGTAGACAGTAACATTACCGTCAGTGTCAGTCTTCTTCTTGAAGATCCATTTATTCTCGATGGCTTGCCGATCATCAGGCAAGTCGACCAAAGTCCACACTTTGTTCTCATACATGGATCCTATCTCAGATTTCATGGCCTCAAGCCATTTTGCGGAATCTGGGCTCATCATCGCTTCCTTATAGTTCATAGGTTCATCATGGTCAAGTAACATGACCTCCAGAACAGGATTACCGTACCACTCTGGTGCGGATCTTACTCTGGTTGACCTACGAGGTTCGGTAGTAACTTGATCTGAATTTTCATGATTATCATCATTTTCTTCCTCACTAATTGGTGTAGGTGTCACAGGAACCAGTTTCTGTGATGGACTACTTTCCAATAAGGGAGCAGGTACAGTTACCTCATCAAGTTCTACTTTCCTCCCACTCACTTCTTTCGAGAGAAACTCCCTCTCTAGAAAGGATCCATTCTTAGCAACAAATGTCTTGCCTTCCGATCTGTGATAGAAGGTGTACCTAACAGTCTCCTTTGGGTATCCTATGAAGACACATTTCTCTGATTTGGGTTCGAGCTTATCAGGTTGAAGCTTTTTCACATAAGCATCGCAGCCCCAAACTTTAAGAAACGACAACTTTGGTTTCTTGCCAAACCATAGTTCATAAGGCGTCGTCTCAACAGATTTATATGGTGCCCTATTTAACGTGAATGCATCTGTCTCTAAAGCGTAACCCTAAAACGATAGCAGTAAATCAGTAAGAGACATCCTAGATCGCACCATATCTAGTAAAGTACGATTACGACGTTCGGACACACCATTACACTGTGGTGTTCCGGGTGGCGTAAGTTGCGAAACTATTCGACATTGTTTCAAATGAAGACCAAACTCGTAGCTCAAATATTCTCCTCCACGATTAGATCGTAGAAACTTGATTTTCTTGTTATGATGATTTTCCACTTCAGTCTGAAATTCTTTGAACTTTTCAAATGTTTTAGACTTATGTTTCATCAAGTAGATATACCCATATCTGCTCAAATCATCTGTGAAGGTGAGAAAATAACGATACCCACCGCGAGCCTCAACATTCATCGGACCACATACATAGGTATGTATGATTTCCAACAAATCTGTTGCTCGCTCCATAGTTCCGGAGAACGGCGTTTTAGTCATCTTGCCCATGAGGCATGGTTCGCAAGTACCAAGTGATTCTAAAAGTCCATCAGAATGGAGTTTCTTCATGCGCTTTACACCAATATGACCTAAACGGCAATGCCACAAATAAGTTGCACTATCATTATCAACTCTGCATCTTTTGGCTTCAACATTATGAATATGTGTATCACTACTATCGAGATTCATTAAAAATAGATCACTCTTCAAGGGTGCATGACCATAAAAGATATTACTCATATAAATAGAACAACCATTATTCTCTGATTTAAATGAATAACAGTCTCGCATCAAACAAGATCCAGATATAATGTTCATGCTCAACGCTGGCACCAAATAACAATTATTCAGGTCTAAAACTAATCCCGAAGGTAGATGTAGAGTTAGCGTGCCGACGGCGATCACATCGATTTTTGAACCATTTCCCACGTGCATCGTCACCTCGTCCTTAGCCAATCTTCGCATAATCCGTAGTCCCTATTTCGAGTTGCAAATATTAGCAACAGAACCAGTATCAAATACCCAGGTACTACTGCGAGCTTTAGTAAGGTACACATCAATAACATGTATATCACATATACCTTTGTTCACCTTGCCTCCTTCTTATCCGCCAAATACTTGGGGCAGTTCCGCTTCCAGTGACCAGTCCCTTTGCAGTAGAAGCACTCAGTTTCAGGCTTAGGTACAGACTTGGATTTCTTCTCTTGAGAAGAAACTTGTTTGCCGTTCTTCTTGAAGTTCCCTTTCTTCTTCCCTTTACCTTTTTTCTTGAAACTGGTGGTCTTGTTGGCCATCAACACTTGATGCTCCTTCTTGATTTCTACCTCCGCAACTTTTAGCATTGCGAAGAGCTCGGGAATCGTCTTATCCATCCCTTGCATGTTATAGTTTATCACGAAGCTCTTGTAGCTTGGTGGCACTGATTGAAGAACTCTGTCAATGACACTATCAACATGAAGATTATCTCCCAGTTGAGTCAAGTGGTTATGGTACCCAGACATTCTGAGTATATGTTCACTGACAGAACTATTCTCCTCCATCTTGCAGCTGTAGAACTTATTGGAGACTTCATATCTCTCAATTCGGGCATTTGCTTGAAATATTAACTTCAACTCCTGGAACATCTCATATGCTCCATGGCGTTCAAAAGATCGTTGAAGTCCCAGTTCTAAGCCGTAAATCATGGCACACTGAACTACCGAGTAGTCATCAGCTTTGCTCTGCCAAACGTTTGTAACATATGGCGTTGCTACTGCAGCGGGTTTGGCACCTAGCGGTGCTTCCAGGATGTAATTCTTCTGTGCAGCAATGAGGATAATCCTCAAGTTACAGACCTAGTCCGTGTAATTGCTACCATCATCTTTCAACTTTGCTTTCTCAAGGAACGCTTTAAAATTTAACAGAACTACATCACGGGCCATCTATCTACAACAACATAGACAAGCAAAATACTATCAGGTACTAAGTTCATGATAAATAAAATTTCAATTAATCATATTTAAGAACTCCCACTTAGATAGACATCCCTCTAATCATCTAAGTTATCACGTGATCCAAATCAACTAAACCATGACCGATCATCACATGAAATGGAGTAGTTTCCAATGGTGAACATCATTATGTTGATTATATCTACTATATGATTCACGCTCAACCTTTCGGTCTCAGTATTCCGAGGCCATATCTACATATGCTAGGCTCATCAAGTTTAAACCAAGTATTTCTGTGTGTGCAAAACTGGCTTGCACCCGTTGTATGTGAACGTAGAGCTTATTACACCCGATCATCACCTGGTGTCTCGGCACGACGAACTTTGGCAATGGTTCATACTCAGGGAGAACACTTGTACCTTGAAATTTAGTGAGAGATCATCTTATAATGCTACCATCAATCAAGCAGAATAAGATGCATAAAGGATAAACATCACATGCAATCAATATAAGTGATATGATATGGCCATCATCATCTTGTGCCTTTGATCTCCATCTCCAAAGCACCGTCATGATCACCATCGCCACCGGCGCAACACCTTGATCTCCATCGTAGCATCATTGTCTTCTCGCTAACTATTGCTTCTACGACTATCGCAACCGCTTAGTGATAAAGTAAAGCAATTACAGGGTGATTAGATTGCATACAATAAAGTGACAATAAAATTTAGCATCATGCCTTAACCATATTACATCACAACATGCCCTGCAAAAACAAGTTAGACGTCCTCTGTCTGATCACGGGTTCCGAAAAAACCCTTAAGGTTCGAACACTGGGTGCGCGCGAAGATCTCCCCCCTACCAATCCACGTCCTAGATCATCTAAGATCTTACGAACAAACTCGACAAACTCGCAACACAAAGGACACAAGATTTATACTGGTTCGGGCCACCGTTGTGCTGTAATACCCTACTCTAGTGTGGTGGTGGCGGATTGCCTCTTGGGCTGATGATGGACAATACAAGGGGAAGAATAGCCTCCTGAGGTTGAGGTGTTCTTGTGCTTGGTGAACTTGTGTGTGTTCTGGTCTCTCTTGATCTCTCTTGATCTCACCTCCCAATCGATCGATCCCCCTAGGTGGCGGCTATTTATAGAGGCCCTGGTCCTCTCCCCAAATATTGAGCGGGGAGGGAGCCAACAACGGCCAATTTGAAAGGGGACAACTAGTATAGCTTATGCTGACAAAAGCAGTCTTCGCCTGCCAAAGGCTCTGGTGGTGACGCCGTCTTGGGCTCCACGGTGACTTCCGTCCTGCCGTCCTTCTGGTCTTGGTCTCGTTGCACCGATATGGAAACCTTTGCTTGATGCCTCGGTACTGCGCGCCTGTGCTTGCCCCTGTAGCACCAAAGAGGAAACAAGGACGCTGCGCGCGCTGGCGCCCGCCTGGTCTCTATCGTCATGGCTCACGTCACTAGAACCTCGTGAGGTTTGCCTGGCCTTGAACTCTACACCCCTCGTGAGCCAGCCTGGCGAGGCCGCTCCTGAGGAGGTCTTGCGTTGTCCGCCTCACGAGGCTTGGACCCTCATGAGGGTCTTGAATGCCTTGTTGATGAAGATGGGCCGTACAGGCCTGCTAGCAAAGCCACGCCGTGGGCCGCAGGCAGGCAAGTCTGGGGACCCCCATTCCCAGAACGCCGACAGTAGCCCCCGGGCCCAAGGCGTGCTCGGGATTGGCTTCGAGGCGAAGCCACATGTCAAGTGCAAAGCGCCGCGGGCCCCCAATAGCCTGCGGCCTTGGTCGACACGTGGCAGTTGATTGGACATGGGCGTCTCTGCTTCCCCATGCTGCCTTGATACCCGCCTGGCTAGATGGCCACCGCGGTCTACACGGTTATTCTTCCATCGCTTGCGCCATTCTCCTCCAATTCCTCTGCTCCCCCCGGACTCTGCTCCTCTTTCAAACCTGACCTTAGCTCTGCTCACCCCATTGCCATGGCGCCGACGCAAGTGGATAAGGGGAAGAAGCCTTTGTCTTCGGCTAGTGCGCCCTCGGCCGTCGAGCCCGCAGTTAGCCGATCGCTGGTGCTCAACGATGAGGCCATGGGCAAGGTGCCTCCCATGCTCGCCTCCAGCTTCAATGAGTGGAGAAAGATGGTGGCTTGGCCTGTATCTCGCGCTCGCATTGACCAGGCGGCCACTGAGGTCCCCTTCTTCATTGACGCCCTTGATGTCTACTACACAACCTTCTTCTTGTCGACGTTGTTGGGCCTCCAAGTGCAGAGGTTTGTAGGACAGTAGCAAATTTCCCTCAAGTGGATGACCTAAGGTTTATCAATCCGTAGGAGGCATAGGATGAAGATGGTCTCCCTCAAGCAACCCTGCAACCAAATAACAAAGAGTCTCTTGTGTCCCCAACACACCCAATACAATGGTAAATTGTATAGGTGCACTAGTTCGGCGAAGAGATGGTGATACAAGTGGTATATGGATGGTAGATAAAGGTTTTGTAATATGAAGATATAAAAACAGCAAGGTAACTAATGATAAAAGTGAGCACAAACAGTATTGCAATGCGTTGAAACAAGGCCTAGGGTTCATACTTTCACTAGTGCAAGTTCTCTCAACAATAATAACATAATTGGATCATATAACTATCCTTCAACATGCAACAAAGAGTCACTCCAAAGTCACTAATAGCGGAGAACAAACGAAGAGATTATGGTAGGGTATGAAACCACCTCAAAGTTATCCTTTATGATCGATCTATTCAAGAGTCCGTAGTAAAATAACATGAAGCTATTCTTTCCGTTCAATATACCATAGAGTTCGTACTAGAATAACATCTTAAGACACAAATCAACCAAAACCCTAATGTCACCTAGATACTCCAATGTCACCTCAAGTATCCGTGGGTATGATTATATGATATGCATCACACAATCTCAGGTTCATCTATTCAAACCAACACAAAGAACTTCAAAGAGTGACCCAAAGATTCTACCGGAGAGTCAAGACGAAAACGTGTGCCAACCCCTATGCATAGGTTCATGGGCGGAACCCGCAAGTTGATCACCAAAACATACATCAAGTGGATCAATAGAGTACCCCATTGTCACCACAGGTATCCCACGCAAGACATACATCAAGTGTTCTCAAATCCTTAAAGATTCAATCTGATAAGATAACTTCAAAGGGAAAACTCAGTCCATTACAAGAGAGTAGAGGAGGAGAAACATCATAAGATCCAATAATAGCAAAGCTCACGATACATCAAGATCGTATCACCTCAAGAACACGAGAAAGAGAAATCAAACACATAGCTACTGGTACATACCCTCAGCCCCGAGGGAGAACTACTCCCTCCTTGTCATGGAGAGCGTCAGGATGATGAAGATGGCCATCGGAGAGAGGGATTCCCCCTCCGGCAGGGTGCTGGAATGGGTCTAGATTGGTTTTCGGTGGCTACGGAGGCTTCTGGCAGCGGGACTCCCGATCTATTCTGCTCCCCGAAGTTTTTAGGGTATATGGGTATATACAGGAGGATGAAGTACGTCGGTGGACCTCCGGGCTGTCCACGAGGCAGGGGGCGCGCCCCCCACCCTCGTGGGCAGCTCGAGACTCTCCTGGTCCATCTCCGATACTCCGTGGGCTTCTTCTGGTCCAAAGATAAGTTTCGTGAAATTTCATCTTAATTGGACTCGGTTTGGTTTTCCTTTTCTACGATACTCTAAAACAAGGAAAAAACAGAAACTGGCACTGGGCTCTGGGTTAATAGGTTAGTCCCAAAAATAATATAAAAGTGTATAATAAAGCCCATAAACATCCAAATAGATAATATAATAGCATGGAACAATAAAAAATTATAGATATGTTGGAGACGTATCAACATCCCCAAGCTTAATTCCTGCTCGTCCTCGAGTAGGTAAATGATAGAATTTTTGATGTGGAATGCCACCTAACATATTTATCCATGTAATTCTCTTTATTGTGGCAAGAATATTCAGATCCATAAGATTCAAGTCAAAAGTTTAATATTGACATAAAAATAATAATACTTCAAGCATACCAACAAAGTAATCATGTCTTCTGAAAATAACATGGCCAAAGAAAGCTATCCCTACAAAATCATATAGTCTAGCTATGCTCTATCTTCACCACAGAAAATGTTTAAATCATGCACAACCCCGATGACAAGCCAAGCAATTGTTTCATACTTTTAATGTTCTCAAACTTTTTTAATCTTCACGCAATACATGAGCGTGAGCCATGGAAATAGCATTATATGTGGAATAGAATGGTGGTTGTGGAGAAGACAAAAAGGGAGAAGATAATCTCACATCAACTAGGCGTATCAACGGGCTATGGAGATGCCCATTAATAGATATCAATGTGAGTGAGTAGGGATTGCCATGCAATGGATGCACTAGAGTTATGAGTATATGAAAGCTCGACAAAAGGAACTAAATGGGTGTGCATCCAACTCGCTTGCTCACGAAGACCTAGGGCATTTTGAGGAAGCCCATCATTGGAATATACAAGACAAGTTCTATAATGAAAAATTCCCACTAGTATATGAAAGTGACAACATAGGAGACTCTCTATCATGAAGATCATGGTGCTACTTTGAAGCACAAGTGTGGTAAAAGGATAGTAGCATTGCCCCTTCTCTCTTTTTCTCTCATTTTTTTATTTGGTCCTTTTCTCCTTTTTATGGCCTTTTTTTATTTGGGACTTTTCTCTTCTTTTTTATGGCCTCTTTTTTTAGTTCGGAGTCTCTTCCCGACTTATGGGGGAATCATAGTCTCCACCATCCTTTCCTCACTGGGAGAATGCTCTAATAATGATGATCATCACACTTTTATTTACTTACAACTTGATACTTAGAACAAGATATGACTCTATATGAATGCCTCCGTCGGTGTACCGGGATGTGCAATGAATCAAGAGTGACATGTATGAAATAATTATGAACGATGGCTTTGCCACAAATACAATGTCAACTACATGATCAGGCAAAGCAATATGACAATGGTGAAGCGTGTCATAATTAACGAAATGGTGGAAAGTTGCATGGAAATATATCTCGGAATGGCTATGGAAATGCCATAATAGGTAGGTATGGTGGCTGTTTTGAGGAAGGTATAAGGTGGGTGTAAGGTACCGGCGAAAGTTGCGGTACTAGAGAGGCTAGCAATGGTGGAAGGGTGAGAGTGCGTATAATCCATGGACTCAACATTAGTCATAAAGAACTCACATACTTATTGCAAAAATCTATTAGTTATCGAAACAAAGTACTACTTGCATGCTCCTAGGGGGATAGATTGGTAGGAAAATACCATCGCTCGTCCCCAACCGCCACTCATAAGAAAGACAATCAATAAATAAATCATGCTCCGATTTCATCACATAACGGTTCACCATACGTGCATGCTACGGGAATCACAAACTTTAACACAAGTATCTGTCAAATTCACAACTACTCACTAGCATGACTCTAATATTTCCATCCTCAAATCTCAAAACAATTATCAAGTATCAAACTTCTCATAGTATTCAATGCACTTTATATGAAAGTTTTTATTATATCCATCTTGGATGCCCATCATATTAGGACTAAATTCATAACCAAAGCAAACTACGATGCTGTTCTAAAGACTCTCGAAATTATATAAGTGAAGCATGAGAGTTCATTAATTTCTATAAAATAAAACCAGCACCATGATCTAAAAGGATATAAGTGAAGCACTAGAGCAAATGACAAACTACTTTGAAAGATATAAGTGAAGATCAATAAGTAGTCGAATAATTATGTAACTATGTGAAGACTCTCTAAAATTTAAGAATTTCAGATCTTTGTATTTTATTCAAACATCAAGCAAAATAAAATAAAATAAAATGACGCTCCAAGAAAAACACATATCATGTGGTGAATAAAAATATAGCTCCAAGTAAAGTTACCGATGAACGAAGATGAAAGAGGGGATGCCTTCCAGGGAATCCCCAAGCTTAGGCTCTTGGTTGTCCTTGAAAATTGCCTTGGGGTGCCTTGGGAATACCCAAGCTTAGGCTCTTGCCACTCCTTGTTCCATAATCCATCAAATCTTTACCCAAAACTTGAAAATTTCACAACACAAAACTTAACAAGAGAATCTCGTGAGCTCCGTTAGCAAAAGAAAAGAAAACACCACTTCAAGGTACTGTAATGAAATCATTCTTTATTTATGTTTGTGTTAAACCTAATGTATTCCAACTTCTCTATGGTTTATAAACTATTTTACTAGCCATAGATTGATTAAAAAAAGCAATCAACATACGAAAAACAGAATCTGTCAAAAACAAAACATTCTGTGGTAATCTGTAACTAACGCAAACTTCTGGAACCCCAAAAATTCTAAAATAAATTGCTCTACGTGAGGAATTTATCTATTAATCATATGGAAAAATAATTAACTAAATAGCACTTTGCAAATAAAAATGGCAGCAGTTCTCGTGAGCGCTAAAGTTTCTGTTTTTTACAGCAAGATCAACAAGACTTTCCCCAAGTCTTCCCAACGGTTCTACTTGGCACAAAGACTAACTAAAACATAAAAACTCAATCATAACAGAGGCTAGATAAATTAATTTATTATTATACAGGAGAAAAAAGCAAGGAACAAAAATAAAGTTGGGTTGCGTCCCAACAAGCGCTATCGTTTAACGCCCCTAGTTAGGCATGATGATTTCAATGATGCTCACATAAAGGATAAGAATTGAAACATAAAGAGAGCATCATGAAGAATATGACTAGCACATTTAAGTCTAACCCACTTCCTATGCATAGGGATTTTGTGAGCAAACAACTTGTGGGAACAAGAATCAACTTGCATAGGAAGGTAAAACAAGCATAACTTCAAAATTTTAAGCACATAGAGGGGAAACATGATATTATTGCAATTCCTACAAGCATATATTCCTCCCTCATAATAATTTTCAGTAGCATCATGAATGAATTCAACAATATAACCAGCACCTAAAGCATTCTTTTCATGATCTACAAGCATAGAAATTTTATTACTCTCCACACAAGCAAAATTCTTCTCATGAATAATAGTGGGAGCAAACTCAACAAAATAATTATCATGTGAGGCATAATCCAATTGAAAACTAAGATCATGATGTCAAGTTTCATGGATATCATTATTCTTTATAGCATACAAGTCATCACAATAATCATCCTAGATAGCAACTTTGTTCTCATAATCAATTGGAACCTCTTCCGGAATAGCGGATTCATCACAAAATAAAGTCATGACCTCTCCAAATCCACTTTCATCAATATAATCATCATAAATAGGAGGCATGCTTTCATCATAATAAATTTGCTCATCAAAACTTGGGGGACAAAAAATATCATCTTCATCAAACATAGCTTCCCCAAGCTTGTGGCTTTGCATATCATTAGCATCATGGATATTCAAGGAATTCATACTAACAACATTGCAATCATGCTCATCATTCAAATATTTAGTGCCAAACATTTCAATGCATTCTTCTTCTAACACTTTGGCACAATTTTCCTTTCCATCATACTCACGAAAGATATTTAAAGGATGAAGCGTATGAGGCAAACTCAATTCCATTTTTTTGTAGTTTTCTTTTATAAACTAAACTAGTGCTAAAACAAGAAACAAAAAGATCCGATTACAAGATCTAAAGATATACCTTCAAGCACTAACCTCCCCGGCAATGGCGCCAGAAAAGAGCTTGATGTCTACTACACAACCTTCTTCTTGTAGACGTTGTTGGGCCTCCAAGTGCAGAGGTTTGTAGGACAGTAGCAAATTTCCCTCAAGTGGATGACCTAAGGTTTATCAATCCGTAGGAGGCATAGGATGAAGATGGTCTCTCTCAAGCAACCCTGCAACCAAATAACAAATAGTCTCTTGTGTCCCCAACACACCCAATACAATGGTAAATTGTATAGGTGCACTAGTTCGGCGAAGAGATGGTGATACAAGTGGTATATGGATAGTAGATAAAGGTTTTTGTATTCTGAAAATATAAAAACAGCAAGGTAACTAATGATAAAAGTGAGCACAAACGGTATTGCAATGTGTTGAAACAAGGCCTAGGGTTCATACTTTCACTAGTGCAAGTTCTCTCAACAATAATAACATAATTGGATCATATAACTATCCTTCAACATTGTCGGCGTTCTGGGAACGGGGGTCCCCAGACTTGCCTGCATGCGGCCTGCGGCGTGGCTCAAAGGGGGGCCCAGCACGGCCCATCTTCATCAACACAAACCCAAGACCCTCGCAAGGGGCCAAGCCTCGCGGGGCGGACGATGCGGAGCTTCCTCAGGCATGGCCTCGTCAGGCTGGCTCACGAGGAGGCGGAGAGATCAAGGTGGGGTACCTCACGAGGTGCCCGTGACGCAAGCCATGACGACCGAGGGTGCCAGGCGGGTGCCAGCCCGCGCAGTGTCCTCCTTCCCTCTTTGGTGCAAGGGGGCCAAGCGCAGCCGCGGAGTACCGAGGCATCAAGCAAAGGTTGCCATTTCGGTGCAACGAGATCAAGACCAGGAGGACTACGAGACGGAGGTCACCGTGGAGCCCAACACGGCGTCATCACCAGAGCTTTGCGCAGGCGAAGACTACTTTTGTCAGGGTAGCTAGTACTAGCTGTCCCCCTTCAAATTAGCCCGCCATTGTTGGCTCCCTTCCCGCTCGATATTTGGGAAGAGGACCAGGGCCACTATAAATAGGATCAGCCACCCGCAAGATAGACGGGGACACGGACACACACACAGAGATCAGAGAGGACAGACGGAGAAAGAGAGAGAGAGAAAGGTGACTGAGCTCCTCCCAGCAGTTCATCGCCCCAGCCAAGAACAGACCCTCGCGAGGCTGTTCTTCCTTGTATTGTTCATCATCATCATCCCAAGAGGCAATCCACCACACCACACACTAGAGTAGGGTATTACACCACAACGGTGGCCCGAACCAGTATAAACCCTGTGTCTCTTGTGTTGTTCTTTCCTTAGTTTAGATCCTAGCAAGGCGGAGGGATGCAGGTAGGTAGGAGGAGAAATCTCCGCGCGCACCCCAGTGTTCGAACCTCAAGAGTCTGCCGGAACCCGAAATCCGACATTTGGCGCGCCAGGTAGGGGTGCGCCGGGATTCGTCTTCCACCACCCCGTTCTCCTCCGACCATCACGCCCATGTCTGACGCTCGTCGGGCCCGCGCCGAGCGTCGGGCCGCGCTCGCTTCCCGCGTTGCTCAGACGGCCCCTGTCGGCGGGCGCCCTCGCTGTTCCCCGTCACCTGCCGTCAACGCTGCCACCGGCCCGGCGGGGGACGAGCGGCAAGCATCATCCCAGCATCCGTCCGTGCGGCAAGACGGCCGCACCGCAACTCCCTCGCTCACCCCAGCTGGTTCTTCGTCCCGCGCGCTCCGCACGCCCATGGAGGCTCGAGCTGCACTCATCGCGGTGAACGAGCTCTTGCGCTACCGCCCCATCGACGACGTCTATGAAGAATGGCTCGACCGCGTCGCCGAGCTCGTCCGCGCCGCAGGGGGCTCTCCTGCGCCGTCCATTCCGCTGCACCGCACCTTGCCCCGCGCGGGTAATGAAGCTCCGGCGGCGCCCCGACCGCCTCCTCCTCAGGAAGGCGCCATGGATCCAAGGCGCGTGGCCCCTGGGCGGAACCCGCTCCGTCAGGCACCAGCGCAGCAAGAGCAGAGCTGTCAAGAAGTCCCTTGCCCGCAAGAAGCTGCCAAGGCGCTCCCTGCTCCAGCACGTCGCGACCATGCTCCTGCTCCCGCATGTCAAGACCCCGCGCTGCTCCCAGCTGCAGCGCGTGGGGACATGCAAGACCAAGCTCCCCATCATCCAAGGCCTCCCGTGGCCACAGCAGGCTGCCGCACCTTCACCGCCAAGCTACGCAGCGTCGCGTGGCCCGGCAAGTTCAAGCCAGACTTGCCTCCTCGCTACGACGGCACGGCTGACCCTGCGGAGTTCCTCCAGCTCTACGAGCTGGGCATCGAAGCTGCCAACGGAGACGAGAAGGTCATGGCGAATTGGTTCCCCATGGCACTCAAGGACGGGGCCCGCACCTGGCTCCTGAACCTAGCTCCAGGCACAATCTCCTCCTGGGACGAGATGCGCACCCGCTTCAACGCCAACTTCCAAGGCACTCGCGACCGGCCACCCGCTGTAAGCAACATGCGCCGCATCAAGCAACAGCCCGGGGAGACCCGGCAGAAGTACATCCAGCGCTTCAACAACGCGCGCCTCAAGATTCCCAAGGTGACCGAGGAGGCCATCATCTCGGCCTTCTCCGACGGCGTGCACGATGTCAAGATGAAGGAGGAGCTGGCGATGCATGAAGACCTGTGCACTTCCTTGGAGCTATTCAACCTGGCAACCAAGTGCGCCAGGGCCGAGGAAGGGCGTCTCTCCCTCCTCGAGCTGTCTGCCGCGGACCCAGAAGAGAAGAAGCCCAAGGCCAAGGATGTGAAGCGCAAGGGGGCTGCCGTGCTCGCGGCAAAACCAGACACCAAGCGAGGCATAGATCAGCCCGAACCTTCCAAGGGCGGCCGGTACTGTGTGTACCATGACCTCCACACCCACAACACCAACGAATGTCAAGAGCTTCGAGCTGTGCGAGAAGGAAGGATCGGCCGTCGCCCTGACCACAGTGACCGGGGCTACGGCCGAGGAGGAGGAAGGAACGCAGGACGCTGGGAAGACCGTGGCCCACGCCAAGGGTGGCGCGACCAACCTCGCAAGGATCGCTGGCAAGACCCGCCTCGCGAGGGAGGCTGGAGGGATCAGCCTCGCGAGGGGGACTGGAGGGATCAGCCTCGCGAGGATCGCCCTCAAGGCAACGCAGGCCTCCCACCGTTGCCACCGCAGCCAAGGAGAAACGAGGACCGCCACCAGGACGAGGGAGCTGGGGGCTTCCAGGAGCCGCGCGTGATCGCCTGCATCCTGGGCGGGGCACAAGCCCCAGCCTCTCAGCGCATCTTCAAGCAGTTCGCCCGCGAAGTGAACGCAGTCCTCCCCAGCCTCGAAGCGACGCGCCCTCTCAGGTGGTCGGTGTGCGCCATCACATTTAGCTCAACAGATCAGCTCAAGTGTGCGGCTACAACCGGAGTCCTCCCGATGCTTTGTTCCCCAATCATCAGCAACATGGTGGTCACCAAGACCCTCATCGATGGCAGGGCAGGGCTCAACGTCCTGTCCGTGGAAACATTCAACAACCTCCAAGTGCCATACAGCCAGCTTCAGCCAACCAAGCCTTTCTCTGGTATCACCGACGGCTCCACGGTCCTGATTGGGCAGGTCCGCCTTCCTGTCACCTTCGGGGCACGTGACAACTACCGCACCGAGCTCATCGACTTCGACGTCGGTCACATTCGCCTATCGTACAACACCATCCTTGGGTACCCAGCGCTGGCCAAGTTCATGGCCATAACTCACCACGGCTACAACGTCCTCAAGATGCCAGGAAGTGGCGGAGTCATCACGGTGCCCTGTGAAGAGAAGGACGCGGTGTGTTCCCTGGAACGAGCCTTTCAGGCCGCGTCACTGGAAGACCCGGATCGTGGAAGCAGGAGGCTTCACGAGACCGCCCCTAAGAAGAAGAAGACATTGTCCGGCCCGACCACTCAGGAGACAGGCCCCTCTGGGCCTGCGCCTGCCCAGGGGGATCCTCCTTCCATCGCATAGGAGAGCGCGCCCGGCGCCCTCCTCAGGCAGGGCTCGGGGGCTCTCCCCTAGAGGGCCACCGACCTAGCTAGGGTCACGAGGGAGGCGCTTGGGCACCACATGGAGGCGTGTTTCGAAGCACGTTTCCCTCAGGAAGGAGCAAGGCAAGGAGATCCAGACCCTCAGGAGTTCATCAGCAAGGCCATTCAGGAGCTACAGGAGTCAAGGGTCATGAGAGGCGGCCGCCGCCTACCAGCAGTGGCCCCCCATCCAGGCGAGGATGGTGGGCTGCGCATCTGCGTCGACATACTAGGGTTCAACCGAGTCGCCTCTATGGAGCGCCTCTGGCCCTCGCGAGTGGGGCGCTCCGGAGGCCCACCCCACAGCTACGTTTGCATGCCTTACGGCTTGCCGAGCGCGGCTGACGTGTACCAACGCCTCATGAGGAGCATCACGGAGGCACGAGAGGCCAGGCGTTCTGCTGCCCTGGCAGGGATGGAGATGGCCTGCGAGGAGCCGCCAGCGCCTCCGGAGCCTCCCGAGGCCCCTCGGCCTGGGGGCTCGTGAGTATCGGCTCCCGCAGCCCACCAAGCCTGCTACATCAACGCTCCTTTGTCCTCAACATCATCAGGTGACACCCTTCTAGTTTTACTTCCAGCTGGGAGCACCCCCCAGGGCTGCATTATTCCCAGGCCGCGTGGGTCCATCCCTGTGGCGTGCATCCCTTTTTTATTCAATGTTGTTAGCTTACCTTGTTGGGGGCGCCCCTCAGGCTGCATGATCCCCAAGCCGCTCGGGCCAGGCCCAGTGGCATGTATCCCATTTGCGTTTATTTCCGATTATGTGTTAGACCCACCATGCTTGATTATTTGATGCCGGTCCACGGCACCTCTTCTTCTCCATGTCAACCACTTGCACGTTAAAGGGGGGTACCTGAGCATCGCGACTCAAGGCTCTTATTGGCTCTCCAGCCCTCACCCTCTGGCCTTGTCCATGGCATCGCGACCTGGCATACCAGCGACGGCTGAGACCAGCTCGAGGGCCGGGACCCGAGGACGTAGAGTGCCGACATCTAACCAAATTTGCAGGGACACATCACAAGATAAGGCCCAGTGCCAGGCGCAACCCGCCTAGAGGTAGGGCCCCGTGAGTCCCGCGCTGGCTCACGGGTGCCCAGATACACCTCGCCAGGCCCTACCGTGCCAGCCACGTGTCAGGGCGAGGCTGTACATGCCCCGGGGGCTCCTCCCGGAGGGGGCCCCCTCCCACGTACCAGTGGAAGCACCATGCTCCGTGCTGGCTGACGACACTGCCGAGGAGCGGCTATGCCCGTACACATACGGTAGCGCTATGCTCCGCCCTGGTGATAAACAACTGAGGGTGGCCCCCAGGCCGCATCAACCTCAGGGAGCCCAGAGCTCAGCGTCTAGCCTCATCATAACACCTCCCCTTGGGAGTGCCGCGCGAGGGGGCTGGGCACGGGGGCTGCGCCTGGGTCACACCCAGACGCACGCCGCCCAGCCAGGTCCCCCCGGGCCTGGTTCGTCGCGCGTCTCTCCCCGAGCGGAGCCAAGGTACGAAGGCCGTTTGAGCGTCAAGGGGGACTCCTGAGCATCGCGACTCAGGAGCCTAACTGGTCACGTAGCCCCTCACTCCGTGGCCCCGTCCTGGTTTCCGATCGGGACCAGCGCTGGGTGAGGCACGCGCGCGGCCGGGCTCTGCAGACGTAGAACGGTAGATCCACCCGCATCACATCTCCCTACTTGCTGTTCGTGCGCCAAGGGGGACTCCTGAGCATCGCGACTCAAGAGCCTAACTTGTCACGTGGCCCCTCACTCCTTGGCCCCGTCCTGGTTTCCGGTCGGGACCAACGTTGGGTGAGGCATGCGCGGGGCCAGGCTCTGCCGGTGTAGAACATAAGCAAGTAGGAAGGAAAGGTGCAAATTTCAAGGAATTCAAAAGCAAATATTAAAGTCCACACTGTTATCTCAATGCCAAACGCAAGTTTAAACGCCTCCCCGAGGCATGATACATGTGCAGGAATTAAAGGCAGGACAGGAGCCGCGACTGAGTCACTTGTCGGCGGTGGAGCAGCGCGGATCGGGTATGCCTCACGGAGCGGTGGAGTCGGCAGCGCCTTGCTTCGGCTTGGTGCTGAAGGCCCGGAACTTCCCCAGCAGGGCCTCTGCGCGACCCTTCATGGCCTCGGCAGCGGCAGCGGCACGCTCGCCGGTCACTGGCTCCAGCAGGCTGTCGAGGTCCCGCGTCAGTGCTGCAGAAGATAGGACACGCGCCTCGGCCTCGGCCGTGGGGCCAAGGCCAAGGGCGACATCTTCAAGAGCGTGAACCAAGAAGGGAAGCAGCTTGGCGGGGCCGTCCTCGGCGCCAGCTAGTGGGCTCTCCAGGCCGCTGTCGTAAAGCGTCCTTAGTGAGGAGCGAGCCTTCGCCTCCATCTCCGTGAAGGCCACGCGGTCCTGGCAAGAACCAGGGCCTCGTCGTCCAGCTTGGCCTTCCTCGCCCCCAACTCCTGCTCCAGCGCGCCTAGGCGGTCACGGCGTTTCTTGAGCTTGACCTCCCTCTCCTCGAGAGCTGCCTCGCGAGCCTTCACGCCTTCTTCCTGCTCTTGGCGAAGGCGGACCTCGTTCGCGAGCTGGTCCCGCAAATCTTGTAATAGGCGAAGATTGCCAGGAGAAGGACGGAGTTGGGGTGGAGATGCAGGGCTTGCAGCTTATAGAGGCGGAGGACAGAGAAGAAGAACTCGGAGAAGGGAGGCACCAGGCCAGCAGCAATGGCACTTACGAAGAGCGGATAGAAGGTGCTCCCTTGACCCTCAGGGGTGGCGGAGCCGGCTTTAAACACCTTCGCCCCGTTGATGCCCCGCGCCGTCGCCATCCGGCGCAACCAGGCAAGGCTCGCCTCCGACACGTTCGGCGGGTCCAGGGCGGACGAGTACCAAGCTACGGCCGGGGGCTGGCGAGGCGCCATGGCTTCCTAGGTCACACGATCGGAGCGGATCTGGAAATTTTGGAGGAAGGAAGGAGAGGCGCAAGAAAGGGGATCTGAGCAGCAACCGTGGAAAGCAAGGAGCAATGCCTAGGTGGGTGCCGCTCCTTAATCAACTCGCGCGGTTGCTAAGGCGCCCACGTCCGATCAACCGCCATGCGGCGCCCAAGGCCGCAGACTGTTAGGGCCCGTGGCGCTTCGCTCTTGCCCTTCCGCCTCCCTGCACGGCCAAGTCTGGGCGCGCCTTGGGCCCGGGGGCTACTGTCGGCGTTCTGGGAACGGGGGTCCCCAGACTTGCCTGCCTGCGGCTTGCGGCGTGGCTGAAAGGGGGGCCCAGCACGGCCCATCTTCACCAACACAAACCCAAGACCCTCGCGAGGGGCCAAGCCTCGCGGGGCGGACGACGCGGAGCTTCCTCAGGCACGACCTCGTTAGGCTGGCTCATGAGGAGGCGGAGAGATCAAGGCGGGGTACCTCACGAGGTGCCCGTGACGCAAGCCATGATGACCGAGGGCGCCAAGCGGGTGCCAGTCCGCGCATTGTCCTCCTTCCCTCTTTGGTGCAAGGGGGGCAAGCGCAGCCGCGGAGTACCGAGGCATCAGGCAAAGGTTGCCATTTCGGTGCAACGAGACCAAGACCGGGAGGACTACGAGATGGAGGTCACCATGGAGCCCAACACGGCGTCATCGCCAGAGCTTTGCGCAGGCGAAGACTACTTTTGTCAGGGTAGCTAGTACTAGCTGTCCCCCTTCAAATTAGCCCGCCATTGTTGGCTCCCTTCCCGCTCGATATTTGGGAAGAGGACCAGGGCCACTATAAATAGGATCAGCCACCCGCAAGATAGAGGGGGACACGGACACACACACAGAGATCAGAGAGGACAGACGGAGAAAGAGAGAGAGAGAAAGGTGACTGAGCTCCTCCCAGCAGTTCATCGCCCCAGCCAAGAATAGACCCTCGCGAGGCTGTTCTTCCTTGTATTGTTCATCATCATCAGCCCAAGAGGCAATCCACCACACCACACACTGGAGTAGGGTATTACACCACAACGGTGGCCCGAACCAGTATAAACCCTGTGTCTCTTGTGTTGTTCTTTCCTTAGTTTAGATCCTAGCAAGGCGGAGGGGTGTAGGTAGGTAGGAGGCAAAATCTCCACGCGCACCCCAGTGTTTGAACCTCAAGGGTCTGCCGGAACCCGAAATCTGACAAACATGCAACAAAGAGTCACTCCAAAGTCACTAATAGTGGAGAACAAACGAAGAGATTATGGTAGGGTACGAAACCACCTCAAAGTTATCCTTTATGATCGATCTATTCAAGAGTCCGTAGTAAAATAACATGAAGCTATTCTTTCCGTTCAATCTATCATAGAGTTCGTACTAGAATAACATCTTAAGACACAAATCAACCAAAACCCTAATGTCACCTAGATACTCCAATGTCACTTCAAGTATCCGTGGGTATTATTATATGATATGCATCACACAATCTCAGATTCATCTATTCAAACCAACACAAAGAACTTCAAAGAGTGACCCAAAGATTCTACCAGAGAGTCAAGACGAAAACGTGTGCCAACCCCTATGCATAGGTTCATGGGCGGAACCCGCAAGTTGATCACCAAAACATACATCAAGTGGATCAATAGAGTACCCCATGGTCACCACAGGTATCCCACGCAAGACATACATCAAGTGTTCTCAAATCCTTAAAGATTCAATCTGATAAGATAACTTCAAAGGGAAAACTCAGTCCATTACAAGAGATTAGAGGAGGAGAAACATCATAAGATCCAACTATAATAGTAAAGCTCGCGATACATCAAGATCGTATCACCTCAAGAACACGAGAGAGAGAAATCAAACACATAGCTACTGGTACATACCCTCAACCCCGAGGGACAACTACTCCCTCCTCGTCATGGAGAGCGTCGGGATGATGAAGATGGCCATCGGAGAGAGGGATTCCCCCTCCGTCAGGGTGCTGGAACGGGTCTAGATTGGTTTTCGGTGGCTACGGAGGCTTCTGGCGGCGGGACTCCCGATCTATTCTGCTCCCCGAAGTTTTTAGGGTATATGGGTATATATAGGAGGAAGAAGTACGTCAGTGGACCTCCGGGCTGTCCACGAGGCAGGGGGCGCGCCCGAGACTCTCCTGATCCATTTTCGATACTCCGTGGGCTTCTTCTGGTCCAAAAATAAGTTCCGTGAAATTTCAGGTCAATTGGACTCGGTTTGGTTTTCCTTTTCTGTGATACTCTAAAACAAGGAAAAAGCAGAAACTGGCACTGGGCTCTGGGTTAATAGGCTAGTCCCAAAAATAATATAAAAGTGTATAATAAAGCCCATAAACATCCAAAACATATAATATAATAGTATGGAACAATCAAAAATTGTAGATACGTTGGAGACGTATCAGCCCTTTGGGCCGGCTTGGTCCCTCCTTTCTCCGCCTTCCTCAACGTAGTACTTTCCCATTATCAGATCCACATGCTGCACCTTGATCCCCATTACGTGACCCTTCTTGACGTCTTCGCCTTCGTTTGCGAGGCCATGGTAGGTATTGCTCCTTCCGTGGCTCTTCTCCGCCACTTCTTCTCGCTGCACCTGATTGATCCTCGGCAGAGCTCTAGATGCCTGAGCTTTCAAGCCGTGGCGGCGACGGCCGGTGACGAGATCGACTTCAAACTTCCACCATCCACAAGCGAGTTTCGTACATGGTGGGTGTTTGTTGATGCCGGAGTGCTTAGCCCCCACTCTCCTCTCTGTTAGGGCCCGCCATTCCTAACTGCGGTTGGTGCCACCGGAGGCTCGCCGATCCGCGCCTTGTCCCCGTCTGGCTCAGGTTGAGGTGGCTCAAAGACCTTGGCATGACTGTGCCTATGGTGGTGAGGGAGTTCGTCCAGCGTCGAATCGCTCCGCTTCAACGCCACTCCCAGCCGATGTGGGCCTTGCTCAGCAGCCAGGACCACATGAGACTTCAGGAGTCTGGGCTCCCCATTGAGGCACGACGAACGGTGCTTGAGGTCCTGACGAGCGTCCCGTTGCCACACGACTTGCCAAGGAGGAGTTGCCTTTTGTGCCGCTGCTCGAACAAGATGACATTCGCGGAGCAGATGCCCTCCTTCGATGAGTGGGGGCTGCACCTAGTTGGCCTCGTGGGGCCCCGTGAAAACCCCATCATCGTGGTCCCTCTCCTTGATGTTGGCGTCGAGCTCGCCCCAAGTGTTGGTGCAGGGGGGCGAGCACCGCTGGGGGCCGATAGTGAAGGTGCCGAGATGCTGATGCCGCCCAGGGCTCCCGACGCGTCGACCTCGGGGACTCGTGACTCTTGCCCTGGGGCGGCGGTTGAAGGGGAGACGCAGCCCGCGTCTCCCGTGGCCGGGGCTCCTGAGGCCTCGGCAAGTCACTGCGAGGCAGAGCCGGCTAGCTCCCCTCAGCTTGGCGCTTCTGAGGCTGCCCCTCCGAGCACTTCTCTAGCCACGCCTCGTGTCGGCCGCCATGTACAGCGCTTCAGCCTGCTTTGCGTGGACTCAAAGAACTCCGCAAGAGGAAGGGGTCCCCGAGCTGTGGCAGCGGCACCTTTGGGCCGTTAAAATGGAGGAAGTATATCGCCGTTGACGAGTAAGTACCTCATCTTGGTGATCTTCTGCGTGTTGCTTTCCTTCCTGATGATTTTCTCCTCAGGACCCCTTCTACCAAGGCCGCGAAATCTCCTAAGAAGCAGCTCCCTCTCGCCCCATTTCCCCCGCCAAACTCGAGCGTCGTAGGCTCGTGCGCTGCCCACGACATGGGGTCAACCATGGGAGTCGGTCCGTCATCAAGGTGTCTTGAGCTTGCGCCTTTGCCATATTTTCTTCGCGGCCTTGCTCGGAGCACAGCAAGCGTGCCAAGGGCTCCTTCCCTGGTCGTGGACGGTGGCTGGTTGGCTTCGCTCCTGGGGTCTTCTTCAAGTAGGGGGGCCCGTTTAGTTCGGGCCCCTCGCGAGGCCCAGCTGGCGCCTGGGGCAGCGCCAGCCCCCAGCCCCCTGCTGAGAGGGGGCGCACCGCTCTAGGCGTCGCCCACAACCCCCGTGGCGGAGGACGAGATGGGCCGTGTGCTTGAGCTCGAGCACGGGCGGAGCATTGTTTGTCATGAGCTCTTCCAGGAGGCGATGGGCGCGATAAACCGACTCGGTGAAGAACTTGTGGGTGTTGAGGCGCGCCTTGAGGCCGAGGGTCTTCAGTTGGCGGAGGAGTGGCACAAGCTGAAGGTGGCCATCAACCTCGGGCACCACCAGCGCGAGCTCGATAATGCGAAGGCTGAGGCTTCCCTCGCAGCCTCCCGTGAGGCCTGCTCCCGAGCTCTTGAAGAGGCCCGGGAAGCTGACCGTCGTCGCGAGGCCGTGGAGAAGCACGCGTGGGAGCTCCAAGCCTGGAGCGCCGTCTTGGATCAGCAGGTGGAGGCGCACAGGGCTGCCCTTGCATCGTTGAGGGGGACGCCCGCCAAGGAGGAAGAGATCCAGAAGCGCGAGGAGGTGCTCGCGCTGGAAGCTATGGAGCGCAGCCTTGAACTCGAACGGCTGGAGACGAGGGAGCGCCAGGTTGCTCAGGCGAAGGACGAGTCGGTGCGCGCGAGGCCAGGGCCCAGGAGGAGGTCGACCGCCGAGTGGCCGAGGCTCGCGTGGATTGCTACCTCTTGAGCACTGTGTTGGTTTTCCCCGAAGAGGAAGGGATGATGCAGCAAAGTAGCGTAAGTATTTCCCTCAGTTTTTGAGACCAAGGTATCAATCCAGTAGGAGGCTACGCGCGAGTCCCTCGCACCTGCACAAAATAAATAAATCCTCGCAACCAACGCGATAAGGGGTTGTCAATCCCTACACGGCCACTTACGAGAGTGAGATCTGATAGATATGATAAGATAATATTTTCGGTATTTTTGTGATAAAGACGCAACGTAAAATAAAAGCAAAGGAAATAACTAAGTATTAGGAGATTAATATGATGAAGATAGACCCGGGGGCCATAGGTTTCACTAGTGGCTTCTCTCGAGAGCATAAGTATTCTATGATGGGTGAACAAATTACTGTTGAGCAATTGATAGAATTGAGCATAGTTATGAGAATATCTAGGTATGATCATGTATATAGGCATCACGTCCGAGACAAGTAGACCGACTCCTGCCTGCATCTACTACTATTATTCCACTCATCGACCGCTATCCAGCATGCATCTAGAGTATTAAGTTAATGAAAACAGAGTAACGCCTTAAGCAAGATGACATGATGTAGAGGGATAAACTCATGCAATATGATGAAAACCCCATCTTGTTATCCTTGATGGCAACAATACAATACGTGCCTTGCTACCCCTACTGTCACTGGGAAAGGACACCGCAAGATTGAACCCAAAGCTAAGCACTTCTCCCATTGCAAGAAAGATCAATCTAGTAGGCCAAACCAAACTGAGAATTCGAAAAGACTTGCAAAGATAACCAATCATACATAAAAGAATTCAGAGAAGATTCAAATATTGTTCATAGATACACTTGATCATAAACCCACAATTCATCGGTCTCAACAAACACACCGCAAAAAGAAGATTACATCGAATAGATCTCCACAAGAGAGGGGGAGAACATTGTATTGAGATCCAAAAAGAGAGAAGAAGCCATCTAGCTACTAACTATGGACCCGTAGGTCTGAGGTGAACTACTCACACTTCATTGGAGGGGCTATGGTGTTGATGTAGAAGCCCTCCGTGATCGATGCCTCCTTCGGCGGAGCTCCGGAACAGGCCCCAAGATGGGATCTCGTGGATACATAAAGTTGCGGCGGTGGAATTAGGGTTTTGGCTCCGTCTCTGATCGTTTGGGGGTACTTAGGTATATATAGGAGGAAGGAGTACGTCGGTGGAGCAACAGGGGGCCCACGAGGGTGGAGGGCGCACCTGGGGGGGGGGGGTAGGCGCGCCCCCTACCTCGTGGTCTCCTCTTTTGTGTCTTGACGTAGGGTCCAATTCTCCTGTGTCTTGTTCGTTGAGAAAATCACGTTCCCGAAGGTTTCATTCCGTTTGGACTCCGTTTGATATTCCTTTTCTTCGAAACCCTAAAACAGGCAAAAAAACAACAATTCTGGGTTGCGCCTCCGGTTAATAGGTTAGTCCCAAAAATAATATAAAAGTGGATAATAAAGCCCAATAATGTCCAAAACAGTAGATAATATAGCATGGAGAAATAAAAAATTATAGATACGTTGGAGACGTATCAAGCATCCCCAAGCTTAATTCCTGCTCGTCCTCGAGTAGGTAAATGATAAAAACAGAATTTTTGATGAGGAGTGCTACTTGGCATAATTTTAATGTAATTCTTCTTAATTGTGGTATGAATATTCAGATCCGAAAGATTCAAGACAAAAGTTCATATTGACATAAAAATAATAATAGCATACTAACAAAGCAATTATGTCTTCTCAAAATAACATGGCCAAAGAAAGTTCATCCCTACAAAATCATATAGTTTAGTCATGCTCCATTTTCATCACACAAGAATTCTCTCATCATGCACAACCCCTATGACAAGCCAAGCAATTGTTTCGTACTTTAGTAATCTCAAACCTACAAACTTTCACGCAATATATGAGCGCGAGCCATGGACATAGAACTATGGGTGGAATAGAATATAATGAGGGGGTTATGTGGAGAAGACAAAAAGGAGAAAGTATCACATCAACGAGGCTAATCAATGCTATGGAGATGCCCACCGATTGATGTTAATGCAAGGAGTAGGGATTGCCATGCAACGGATACACTAGAGCTATAAATGTATGAAAGCTCAACAAAAGAAACTAAGTGGGTGTGCATCCAACTTGCTTGTTCACGAAGACCTAGGGCACTTGAGAAGGCCCATTGTTGGAATATACAAGCCAAGTTCTATAATGAAAATTCCCACTAGTATATGAAAGTGACAAAACAAGTGACTCTCTATCATGAAGATTACGGTGCTACTTTGAAGTACAAGTGTGGCAAAGGATAGTAACATTGTCCCTTCTCTCTTTTTCTCTCATTTTTTTATTTGGCCTTTATTTTTTATATGGCCTTTCTCTCCTTCTTTTTTTATATATGGCCTTTCTCTCCTCTTTTTTATAATTCCTCACTTGGGACAATGCTCTAGAAAATGATGATCATCACACTTATATTTATTTACAACTCAATGATTACAACTCGATACTAGAACAAAAGATGACTCTATATGAATGCCTCCGGTGGTGTATCGGGATATGCAATGGACCAAGAGTGACATGTATGAAAGAATTATGAACGGTGGCTTTGCCACAAATACTATGTCAACTACATGATCATGCTAAGCAATATGACAATAATGAATGTGTCATGATAAACGGAATGGTGGAAAGTTGCATGGCAATATATATCGGAATGGCTATGGAAATGCCATAATAGGTAGGTATGGTGGCTGTTTTGAGGAAGATATAAGGAGGTTTATGTGTTAAAGAGCGTATCATATCACGGGGTTTGGATGCACCGGCGAAGTTTGTGCCAACTCTCAATGTGAGAAAGGGCAATGCACGATACCGAAGAGGCTAGCAAGGATGGAAGGGTAAGAGTGCGTATAATCCATGGACTCAACATTAGTCATAAAGAACTCACATACTTATTGAAAAAATCTACAAGTCATCAAAAACCTCGGCACTACGCGCATGCTCCTAGGGGGATAGATTGGTAGGAAAATACCATCGCTCGTCCCCGACCGCCACTCATAAGGAGGACAATCAAATAACACCTCGTGTTTCAAATTTGTTACATAACGTTTACCATACGTGCATGCTACGGGACTTGCAAACTTCAACACAAGCATTCCTCAATTTCACAACTACTCAACTAGCACGACTTTGATATCATTACCTCCATATCTCAAAACAATCATCAAGCATGAAACTTCTCTTAGTATTCAAAACACTCTTAAGAAAATTTTACTAATCTTGAATACCTAGCATATTTGGATTTTAAGCAAATTACCATGCTATTTAAGACTCTCAGAATAATCTAAGTGAAGCATGAGATATCAATGGTTTTTATAAAACAAATCCACCACCGTGCTCTAAAAGATATAAGTGAAGTACTAGAGAAAAACTATATAGCTCAAAAGATATAAGTGAAGCACATAGAGTATTCTACCAAATTCCAAATCATGTATGGCTCTCTCAAAAGGTGTGTACAGCAAGGATGATTGTGGTAAACTGAAAAGTAAAGACTCAAATCATACAAGACGCTCCAAGCAAAACACATATCATGTGGTGAATAAAAATATAGCTCCAAGTAAAGTTACCGATAGAAGTAGACGAAAGAGGGGATGCCTTCCGGGGCATCCCCAAGCTTTGGCTTTTAGGTATCCTTAGATTATCTTGGGGGTGCCATGGTCATCCCCAATCTTAGGCTCTTTCCACTCCTTGTTCCATAATCCATCAAATCTTTACCCAAAACTTGAAAACTTCACAACACAAAATTCAAAGTAGAAAATCGCGTGAGCTCCGTTAGCGAAAGAAAACAAAAGACCACTTCAAGGTACTGTAATTAACTCATTCTTTATTTATATTGGTGTTGAACCTACTGTATTCCAACTTCTCTATCGTTTATAAACTATTTTACTAGCCATAGATTCATCAAAATAAGCAAACAACACACGAAAAACAGAATCTGTCAAAAACTGAACAGTCTGTAGTAATATGTAGCTAGCGCAAGATATGGAACACAAAAAATTCTAAAATAAATTGATGGACGTGAGGAATTTATCTATTAATCATATACAAAAATAATTAACTAAATATCACTTTCCAAATAAAAATGGCAGCAGTTCTCGTGAGCGCTAAAGTTTCTGTTTTTTACAGCAAGTGTAACAAGACTTTCCCCAAGTCTTCCCAACGGTTCTACTTGGCACAAACACTAATTAAACACACAAAAACACAACCTAAACAGAGGCTAGATAAATTATTTATTACTAAACAGGAGCAAAAAGCAAGGAATAAAAATAAAATTGGGTTGCCTCCCAACAAGCGCTATCGTTTAACGCCCCTAGCTAGGGATAACAAGCAAGGATAGATCTAGGTATTGCCATCTTTGGTAGGCAATTCTTCAATGAGGCATATTCCATCTTTAGGAATTTCTTTCTTTTTATTGATTATCAAACTTTTAGGCACAATATCAAAAAAAATCATTTGTACCAAATGGTTCCTTAATGATAGCAAAAAGATTGGGATGAATACTTATAGATTTGAGATCCGCAGTTTCCTTACTAGAGGATTCATCCTTACTTTTAGGAACATACATAAGCTTGGCAATTTTAGTGGGAGGACTTGGAGTATTCTTTACGGAAGAAAAAGCGGTTCCCAAGTTGGTAATAATATCCTCAAGTTTATCGATTCTAGTGGAATCGTGATTTATTTTCTCATTAACTATGGGTTCCTTCACTTTAATATTTTTCAAAGTGACTCCTACTTTAGATCCATGTTGAGAGATTCGGTTGTGGATCTTTTTATCCAAATTTTCAATTAACGCTATGGTAGCATCCTTATTTTCAATAATTTCAAGTCTTTGCATTACATGCTCCAAAGTTAATACAGTTCCATTAACCAAAAGAGGGGGCGAGCCAAACAAATCTATCATAGCATTATAAGAATCAAAAGTATGGCTACCCAAGAAGTTCCCTCCAGTAATAGTATCAAGGACATATCTGTGCCAAGGAGTAACGCCTACATAAAAATTGCGAAGAAGAACGGAAGTAGATTGCTTCCTGGTAGATCTATTTTGAGCATTGCAAATTCTATACCAAACGTCTTTTAGATTTCCCCCCTCCCTTTGCTTAAAATTTAGAATTTCATTCTTGGGAGACAACGGAGAAGATAAGGGGCTAGCCATAACGACAAGCAAATGAACTAACGCACAAGCAAACAAAAAGCAAGCGGGCAAAAAGAGGCAAATAGAGAAAGAGAGGGAGGATAGAGAGAGGGCGAATAAAACGGCAAGGGTGAAGTGGGGGAGAGGAAAACGAGAGGCAAATGGAAAATAATGTAATGCAGGAGATAAGGGTATGTGATGGGTACTTGGTATATTGACTTTTGCGTAGACCTCCCCGGCAACGGTGCCAGAAATCCTTCTTGCTACCTCTTGAGCACTGCATTGGTTTTCCCGAAGAGGAAGGGATGACGCAGCAAAGTAGCGTAAGTATTTCCCTCAGTTTTTGAGAACCAAGGTATGCAAAGATAACCAATCATACATAAAAGAATTCAGAGAAGATTCAAATATTGTTCATAGATAGACTTGATCATAAACCCACATTTCATCGGTCTCAACAAACACACCGCAAAAAGAAGATTACATCGAATAGATCTCGACAAGAGAGGGGGAGAACATTGTATTGAGATCCAAAAAGAGAGAAGAAGCCATCTAGCTACTAACTATGGACCCGTAGGTCTGAGGTGAACTACTCACACTTCATCGGAGGGGCTATGGTGTTGATGTAGAAGCCCTCCGTGATCGATGCCCCCTCTGGTGGAGCTCCGGAACAGGCCCCGAGATGGGATCTCGTGGATACAGAAAGTTGCGGCGGTGGAATTAGGGTTTTGGCTCCGCCTCTGATCGTTTGGGGGTACGTAGGTATATATAGGAGGAAGGAGTACGTCAGTGGAGCAACAGGGGGCCCACGAGGGTGGGGCGCGCTTGGGGGGTAGGCGCGTCCCCTACCTCGTGGCCTCCTATTTTGTGTCTTGACGTAGGGTCCAATTCTCCTGGGTCTTGTTTGTTGAGAAAATCACGTTCCTGAAGGTTTCATTCCGTTTGGACTCCATTTGATATTCCTTTTCTTCGAAACCCTAAAACAGGCAAAAAACAGCAATTCTGGGCTGGGCCTCCGATTAATTGGTTAGTCCCAAAAATAATATAAAAGTGGATAATAAAGCCCAATAATGTCCAAAACAGTAGATAATATAGCATGGAGAAATCAAAAATTATAGATATGTTGGAGACGTATCACGGATCTCGAGAGTAGGCACGACCTGAAGTTGAAGCTCGTTGAAGCTGGGGCCGCTGGTAGGACTGCTGCCCTCAAGTCTAGGTTGATCGAGGTGGAGCGGTGCGAGGAGGGTGCCGCAACCGCCCTGGCCTCGGCGCAGGCTGAGTTGGCTTCCACCCGCGCCGAGCTGCTCTCCCTTCGGCAGCGGGTCGCCGACGCCGAGTCTGTCGCGTGGCAGAACAAGGACGAAGTGCTTCAGCAGCGGACGTTGGAGCGTGTGCATGCCCCCATGCTCGAGGACCTCAGGAATAGGGCCAACACCGCCCTGGGCCATATCTGCGATAAGAATGCTCCTCATCCCCATGCGAATGACTACGCCAGCCACCTCTGCTTCTTCACTGACATGGTGACGCGCCTGCAGAACCGTTCCGAGAGGGCTCACCAGCTTGTTGAAGAGAGGAGTCGCAGCCTGCTCGGGCGCGCGTTCTCTCTCGTCTTCAGCCATCTCTAGAACGCCGAACCCAACTTCGATTTTGACGTCGACATTGCTCCCATACCTGAAGCCATCTGGGGCGACCTGGTGCGATGGGTTGAAGACAACGTGGATGCGCTGGTCAGGGCCTTCACTTCTAAAGATGACGCGGTGGTGGTCGCTACAGACGAAGGCGACGTGGTTGACGACGGTGATGCCGGCGCCGGTGAAGCTGGAAGCGACGCCAACGATGGCGACAACGACGCCAGCGGTGTGTCTGAAGATGACATGGGCGACGTGGCGAGCGACATATCCGGCTGATCCCATGTTTCCTTGTTGTTTACCCTGTAAAAACTTGGGCGTGGCCCCGGAAGATTGTAAGAGCATTTTGAGAGGGGGATCCCCTCATGTAAACAAACCACAGCTTTTTATCCTTCTGTGTCAAATTGGGTATGCATCTTCACGAGCTCACGTATGCTGGGGCAAGGTTGCTGTTGCGGTTCACCTTAGCCTGGACGAGCCCAAAACCGGCTCAAGAGATTGTGGGTTTCTGGGAAGCTCCTGAGGAATTCGTCGACACGCCCGAGGGGGCCGCGAGATAAGCGAGCGCCAGCCGTGGCGCGACACGTGCGTGGCTCGTGTGCTTCATGCCCAGCCCCGCTCGTGAGGGGGGAGCGACAGGTGCGAACTCCAAAATAAGGCAAGAACCAGACTGTGAGAAATAGCTCGAACGATAAAAGACATCCCTCTCGCGCGCATAAAATGAAAATTGAACTTCAACTTAAATCCAAATCCATAAGGCAGGGTTACAGAAAAGAGATCCAAAGCAAATGGCCGCGTCCGGTGCCTAGTCTAGTCTTCGACGTCTTCTCACCAGTGCGGAGCTAAGTGCTGCCACTGGGCGTGGGAGGGAGCCCCTGAGGCCCGAGGGTGGCACTCCCGAGACTCCGGGGCGTGTACAACCCCACTCGTTATTACGTGAGAGTGTCATGGGCGGCGATCTTCACAGGCGCGAGCCTTACTTCATATCGCTTGACGAGGGCCCCGCCTTGCGCCACCCCTACCACCGCTGGGACGACCGGAAACTAGGACGGTCCAACGAGGGCAGAGGGGACGCCAGCGGCGCCCTCGGCGACCACGGGTCCTCTGCAGGGGGAAAGGTCGCCCGCGCCACCCCGGCAGAGGGCTTACCTCCAGGCGTTGCCTTGCTCCGTGCGACGCGGGGAGGGGCCTTGCTCCTGGTCCCTCCCACGCAGCCCCCAGTGAGTCTCTCCTGATGGGGCGGGTATCGCCGTGCCAGAACCATCGCCTGGCGCCGTGACCTAGTTCATCTATGACTCATGGTTAGCGTAAGCTTGTCCCTGAGGGATTAGTGGTACCCTGTATCTGTTGTCGACGGCGCGGCTGGTGGGGCTCTCTAGCGGCTCCTGGAAGGCTTAAGCTCGTAACGCCTCCTCCTCCCATCCTGGCCCGAGGAACGAGTCGGGGTCGTCCTCCGGTGTGTACTCTTGGTCCATTATGCGGGGCACGTAGGCCTCCGAGGCCGCTGCCCCGAAGACCTCGCCGAAGTGCCCCACGCTCCATGTCGCTCGGCCTGTCACACTGTCCTGAGGATGGCGGGGCGGCACCTCACCTGGGCCGTGTGCGATGACGCTCGTGCCCGCACGCATCTGAGGTGGTGCGGGTGCGAGGGGGTGCCCTCCGCCGTGGATCGTGCTGATGTCGATGAAGCCCTCGGACGCACTTGGGGGTACACGGGCACGGTGAGGCCCGCCGTGGGATCCTGCCACTGCCTGAGGCGTGAGCTGGTAGCAGAAAGGCGGTGCTCCCGTGGCCGCCGCATCCAGTAGCTCGGCGACGCGTTCCAGCAGTGCATCACAGCCACTCTCCATCAGTCGGCACCGCAGCAGCTCATGTGCCACCGTGAGCGCGGCCCGCATGTTCGCCTGCTCCCTCCTGGTGTGTGGCGCCGTCGCCGCGGCGTGGCTTGTGACCCTTGCAGCATCTCACGTCTGTCGGCGAGTAAGAGCAGAGGGTGAGTGACCGCGCCACCCCCGCCCTGTGATGTTTGGCGGTGTGCGTGCCACCTGAGATGCGGGGTTGAGGTCTTCCTGGGCAGGCGGCGCTGCCCGGGTGGGCCAGGCTGCCCAGCGGTCGTCGTCAGCCCTCAGGTCGCCGGACATCAGAACCGCGGAGCGTCGGCAGATCGACTGGGGGGGGGGGGAAGAGGCTCCGGCACACCCCTACCTGGCGCCAAATGTCGGATCACAGGTTCCGGCAAAACCCTTAAGGTTCGAACACTGGGATGCGCGCGAAGATCTCCCCCTACTGATCCATGTCCTAGCTCAGCTAAGATCTTACGAACTAACTCGACGAACTCGCAACACAAAGGACACAAGATTTATACTGGTTCGGGCCACCATTGTGGTGTAATAGCCTACTCCAGTGTGGTGGTGGTAGATTGCCTCTAGGGCTAATGATGGACAGTACAAGGGCAAGAACAGCCTCCTGAGGTTGAGGTGTTCTTGCACTTGGCGAACTTGTGTGTGTTCTGGTCTCTCTTGATCTCTCTCGATATCACCTCCCAATCGATCGATCTCCCTAGCTATGGTGGTGGATAGTCCTATTTATAGAGGCCCTGGTCCTCTCCCCAAATATTGAGCGTGGAGGGAGCCAACAACGGCCAATTTGAAAGGGGACAGCTAGTACAGCTTATCCTGACAAAAGCAGTCTTCGCCTGCCAAAGGATCTGGTGGTGACGCCGTCTTGGGCTCCACGGTGACCTCCGTCCTGCCGTCCTTCTGGTCTTGGTCTCATTGCACCGATATGGAAACCTTTTCTTGATGCATCGGTACTCCACGCCTGCGCTTGCCCCCTTAGCACCAAAGAGGAAACAAGGACGCTGCGCGCGCTGGCGCCCGCCTGGTCTCGATCGTCATGGCTCACGTCACTAGAACCTCGCGAGGTTTGCCTGGCCTTGAACTCTACACCCCTCGTGAGCCAGCCAGGAGAGGCCGCTCCTGAGGAGGTCTTGAGTCGTCCACCTCATGAGGCTTGGCCCCTCGCGAGGGTCTTGAATGCCTTGTTGATGAAGATGGGCCGTACAGGGCTGCTAGCAAAGCCACGTCGTGGGCCGGAGGCAGGCAAGTCTGGGGACCCTTGTTCCCAGAACGCCAATATCCTCTACTTTGCTGTTGCAAGTTTTACGTGGCTGCTATGGGCTAAGAAAGAACCGTTCTTACCTACGCTTCAAAAACCACAATGCGGTATAGTGAATGCTTTTTGATCTTCAGAAAGAACCCTGTTCATTGAATCCGATTCAACTAAAGCTGGAGAAACAGACACCCACTAGCCACCTGTGTGCGATGCACGTCGGTAGAACCAGTCTCACGTAAGCGTACGCGTAATGTTGGTCTGGGCTGCTGAATCAAGAATCAACTAGTGACGGCAAGCAATATGTATATACCCACACCCACAACTCCTTTGTGTTCTACTCGTGCATATGACATATACGCATAAACCAAGCTCGGATGCCACTGTTGGGTAACGTAGTAATTTCAAAAAAATTCCTACGCACACGCAAGATCATGGTGATGCACAGCAACGAGAGGGGAGAGTATCATCTACGTACCCTCGTAGACTGTAAGCGGAAGCGTTATGAGAACGCTGTTGATGTAGTCGTACGTCTTCACGATCCGACCAATCCAAGTACCGAACGTACGGCACCTCCGAGTTCAGCACACGTTCAGCTCGATGACGTCCTCCACCAAATAAGCGCCGACCTAAGCCATGGTGCACATAGTATAGCCAGGACCGCAAGGAGCATTTGGCAGCAGAGAAGCAAATCGCGGCCGCACGCGCGGATGAGGTCATGATGGATGCCATTCGTGCCGACCCCCAGATATTGGAGGAGCACCTCGCCGTCGAGGCCAGCGTTGACGCCTCGCGCATCGACGCCGTGACGCGGTTGGCTGCTTTAAACGACGGTTCGTGGCATTTTCTCGAGGCCACCGTCGGTGCCTTCGATGAAGACTACGGGGTGTTTTCTCAGCGTGCACGTGCTTACCTCATCTCGAGAGCCAGCAGGTTGGTGCCCGGAGTGGCTCAGGCAACTCACCACTACAACGAGGGCACCCATGATGCAGAGGCCTCACCCTCTTCCATGTCCAAGGAGCCAATTGTCATCGATATCTCTGACAATGAGGAGTAGCTTGTCTTATTAGCTCACTATAAGGACCCATGTTCAGTTTGCTAGCTACTGGCTTTCCTTCACAAATTCTAGTGAATTGTGGTATCTACTTTTACCATGCAATCTTCTGCTATAGTGTATATGTTCTATATGTCGTGCAATGTGGTGTTCAATTAACTGCTTGGTTCAATTCTGTAAATGTGATGTTCAATTCTTCAGGGTGCAATATTTCCAAGTTGTTAAGCATGCTTGGTTTGGTTAACTATCTGATCTTCTATTAGGAGTATGTTATATTGTTCAATTGGTGTTTAGTTAACTACTTGGTTCATTTGTTGTGGCTTAGTTCACTTGTTGTGGTGTTTAGTTAACTTCTTGGTTCAATTCTGCAATGAGATGTTCAATTGTTGTGGCTGCATTCTGTTATTGTATACCATGTGAGGAATAAATCGAATTTGGCTGTACTAAATACATGAGAAACAAATACAATTTCTATATTTCCAAGTTGTTAAGCATGATTGATTTGGTTAACTGTCTGATCTTCTATTAGGAGTATGTTATATTGTTCAATTGGTGTTTAGTTAACTACTTGGTTCATTTGTTGTGGTGTTTAGTTAACTGCTTGGTTCAATTCTACAATGCGATGTTCAATTGTTGTGGCTGCATTCTGTTATTGTATACCATGTGAGGAATAAATCAAATTTGGCTTTACTAAATACATGAGAAACAAATACAATTGCTATATTTCCAAGTTGTTAAGCATGGTTGGTTTGGTTAACTGTCTGATCTTCTATTAGGAGTATGTTATATTGTGCAATGTGGTGCTCAGTTAACGTTTGGTTCATTTGTTGTGGTGTTTAGTTAACTGCTTGGTTCAATTCTGCAATGCGATGTTCAATTGATGTGGCTGCATTCTGTTATTGTATACCATGTGAGGAATAAATCGAATTTGGTTGCACTTAATACATGAGAAACATATACAAGTGCTATATTTCCTAGTTCTTAATCATGCTTGGTTTGGATAAATGGGTTTTCCATGTGGCTTGAATTAATCTAATTAATCTGCAATGTGCTTATTTATCATCAACATATTTTACTGATAGCATGCGAACCCTTACTTAACCTGATGACTAACTACCTTATATGTGTTACAGGGAAACAATGAGAAGCACTGAGGTTTACAAGATGGTACTAACTATTATACCTTGCCTTTTTGTATTCCTTTGCCCCATTTCCAATATAGAGAAGATATTCATGCACATCCTTGTTTTCAGGCTTCACTGATGACTCAATATTGAAGTGTTCCTGAAGAGGTCGAAGGATGGACGGTTAATCATCCATAGGCACTTGCCTAAAGTTGCAAAGACCTTCAACATGAATGAAGGCTCAATATTCGCCTTCCGCTTCAACAATTTTCTAGATGAGATGCATCTCTCTATGTACCGTCAATGATGCTAATTTCGAAAGGTTCTAGATGTTGCATGTGAAACTTGCTGCTGGTGCAGTTGTGTAATGGGGTAGCTGAGTGTTGAAGCTATATAATGTTGTACTCTGATGTATTTCAATTATGAAATCCAGCTTCCTTAATATGGAAATGGAATATATTATGTGCTTAATACGAATGTCAATTAGATTAGTAAATGGATTATTAATAATAGGGAAATTAGCCCGCTAATTGGCCAATTAGCTTGCTAATTGGGTTTTCCTATTGCAAACGGTTAATGAGAAACCACCATGGGCGATGACCTCAAGCAACACACACAGTTTACAGGAATAAACCTTGTTGGATCAATGAACAATCACACACGACATTATCTTCAAAACTGTTTGCGTTACGCTACCTTGCGCAAACGTTTTCCTTGTAGTGACTGTGTGGGATGTATATACGAACGGAAACGTTTAGTGGTGACTGACTGTGTGGGATGTACTTATGACCGGAAATGATTTCTCTTGTATAATTCTATTTTTTAGCACTACTGTACGTATTTCTGTATTTGAGTGCTCACCGGTCGCACACGACCTCATTTTGCCGAGCGTGTGTGCCAGGATGGGCATATCCTCAACGGTTTCTGGGTCGTGTGGTAAGGACCCCCCTATCGCCCACACTCACTTGGCGACGGTTCTGAATGTCGTCGCGGAAAGGGGTTAAAAACCATTTGTTTAGGACCAACACACACAGTGGTTAGAGGTGTTGGAAAACATGCTTCTATGGTTCAAACCCAACTAGACCAAGTTGCTAAATCGCAAAGAGAATTGCTAGATGAAATGAATCATAATATGCATGACTTTGCTAAGTTGCAACTAGAGGAGGTAAAATGACTTAGGAACCACTTTATCCTGAGGGATACTGTCGGTGTCAAAACCGGTGGATCTCGGGTTGGGGGTCCCGAACTGTGCGTCTAAGGCGGATGGAAACAGGAGGCAGGGGACATGATGTTTTACCCAGGTTTGGGCCCTCTTGATGGAGGTAAAACCCTACGTCCTGCTTGATTTATTCTTGATGATATGAGTATTACAAGAGTTGATCTACCACGAGATCGGAGAGGCTAAACCCTAGAAGCTAGCCTATGGTATGATTGTATGTTGTCCTACAGACTAAACCCTCCGGTTTATATAGACACCGGAGGGGGCTAGGGTTACACAAGGTCGGTTACAAAGGAGGAGATATACATATCCGTACTGCCTAGCTTGCCTTCTACGCCAAGTAGAGTCCCATCCGGACACGGGACGAAGTCTTCAATCTTGTATCTTCATAGTCCAACAGTCCGGCCAAAGGATAGAGTCCGGCTGTCCAGAGACCCCCTAATCCAGGACTCCCTCAGTAGCCCCTGAACCAGGCTTCAATGACGATGAGTCCGGCGCGCAGTGTTGTCTTCGGCATTGCAAGGCGGGTTCCTCCTCCGGATACACCACAAAAGAGTTTGAATAAAAGGATAGTGTCTGACCCTGCAAAATAAGTTCCACATACCGTCGTAGAGAGAATAATATTTCCACAAATCCAATCTGCTGACACGTTTTGGCAGCATGACATTATGCCATGGCCCGGTAATTATTCGAACCGTTTTTCCTTAACCAGCCCCGCACATAACGCGAGGCGGTTTCTTGACACGTCTTGTCAAAGCAGAGATCGTGTTCCCCTTATTACGGGATTCTCATCAATACGGACGTGGGTAACCCAACCGTGCCTAGGACTCCTAGATTTTAGGCAAGTCCCAAATGGTTGCGAGGAGGACGCTTGATATTCACCCTCTTTATAAAGGGGCAATGCTTTTACTTTTTCCCTCCTGTGCTCAATCGAATCCTTCCCGTGCTTCGAGTTCTAACACCCAAAGCCCAGGTCAGGTGCTTCGGACCTTCAGTCATGTCTAGATCCAGCCTTCAAGGCTGGTGGATGCCTTACTCCATCACGGAGGGGGACGTCAAGAAGTTGAGGGAGGCCAGATACCTGACCGCCGAAATTCCGCATAGGCTGCCCGCCCGAGGGCAGGCCATCCCTACTCCTGAACCCAACGAGAGCATTGTGTTCGTCTCCCACTTCCTTCAAGGACTAGGCCTCGCTCTGGATCCCTTTGTTAGGGGTCTTATTGAAAGTGCGTTATATCGACTAGAGGGGGGTGAATAGGCGATTTTTATGAAAGTCTTCAAAACGTGGGAGTTATGAAGACAAACGATAGAAATAAACCTAATACCCTGCAGTGGAAGGTAGACTACACTAGGCAAGCCATAGTCAAGTATTCAATAGAGTGAGATCACAATGACTAATAGCAGCAATGTAGTAAGGATCAGGTAGGAAGATATTGTAAAGCCAAACAGAACACGCAGTCACTCAGTGAAGACAAAAGATAGTGCAAACATACAATGACTTCACAAGGAGTAACAGTAAGTAAAGGGAAGGGAAGATGAAACCAGTGACTCGTTGAAGACAATGATTTGTTGGACCAGTTCCAGTTGCTGTGACAACTGTACGTCTGGTTGGGGCGGCTAGGTATTTAAACCTTAGGACACACAGTCCCGAACACCCAGTCCTGAACACGCAGCTCAGGACACCCAGTCCTCACCGTATTCCCCTTGAGCTAAGGTCACACAGACCTCGCCCAATCACTCTGGTAAGTCTTCAAGGTAGACTCCCAAACCTTCACAGACTTCGTTCACCGGCAATCCACAATGTCTCTTGGATGCTCAGAACGCGACGCCTAACCGGCTGGAGGATGCACAGTCCTCAAGTGTAATAAGTCTTTAGATCACACAGACAAGAAGACTTAAGTGATGCCCAATTCTCTTTGGCTCTGGGTGGTTAGGGCTTTATCCTCGCAAGGAATTCTCTCTCAAAGGCTTTGAGGTGGGTTGCTCTCAAACGACAAAAGCCGTACTCTCAATCTGAGCAGCCAACCGTTTATGGTTGTAGGGGGTGGGCTATTTATAGCCACTTGGCAACCCGACCTGATTTGTCTGAAATGACCCTGGGTCACTAAGGAACTGACACGTGTTCCAACGGTCAGATTTCAAACTCACACGGCAACTTTACTTGGGCTGCAAGAAAAGCTGACTTGTCCGACTCTGGACAAGATTCGCTCTCATAGTCTTCACTCGAAGACATAGGTTTTGGTTAGGCATCACTTCAGTCATTCTGACTGGTTCTCTTGGACCCCACTTAACAGTATGGTGGTTCCTATGACTCAACACAAAAGAAAAAGAACTACGAAAGATCTAAGTCTTCGAGCTCCATAGGCTTGATGTGGTGTCTTCTCTTGTCATAGTCTTTAATGTGAATATCTTCATATAACACCTTTGACTTCAATGTCTTCATACATTTTTAGGGGTCATCTCTGGTAGGAAAACCGAATCAATGAGGGACTTCTACCTGTGTTATCCTGCAATTCTCACAAACACATTAGTCCCTCAACTAGGTTTGTCGTCAATACTCCAAAACCAACTAGGGGTGGCAGTAGATGCACTTACAATCTCCCCCTTTTTGGTGATTGATGACAAACTAGTCGAAGTTTTCAACGGGGAATATAATCTGTGAAATTGTAAAGGATAAGGAATTGTCTTCATAAGTTGCAAGGGCTCCCCCTGAAGATGTGCATATAAGTAATTTGCTTTTGGAATGCAAATGCACATGGCAGGTTGTACTTGTGGAGATCCACTTCAACTTATGATGACAATCCACTATGCATGTGAAAGTATATGAAGATAATGACATGCATAATGGAAAATGGATGTCTGCAGAATGATCTAAGTGCGGAATTTATCGTCGCACATGCGGAATTTATCATCGCAAAACAAGGTGGCAAATAAGTAGCAGACGACCATCGAGTTTAAGTGTTACAACTCAAAGAACCAAATGTAGCAAAACGAGAGTTGTAAGCACGAGGCAAAATATAAAGCACCCGCCCATATGGACCCGCTTGAAGACTATCAACCTCATATGCTTCTCCCCCTTTTGTCAGTGAGGACAAAAAAGGTTTGAAGACATAGAGCATCTACTCGTTCCCATGAGGAGTAGGTGAAGCAGCAGGGTCGTTGGTGGTGTTTGGCGGTGCTGAAGAGCTTGGAGCAGAGTTGAAGCATGCTGAAGGAGGTGTCGGTGAAGTAGCATCGTCTTCATCCTCGATAACTCTGGCAGTCACAGTTGCAGCAGAGGAAGAGAACTCAGAGTCTTCAAGGGATGGAGTTCCTCGCAGCACAACCCTTCGAGGAGGTGTGGAGTCAAACTTGAATCGCTCAGTGAAGCCATCCTCTTGAAGATCAGCTTCAGAACACATCATCGTGAGCCCTTTCCATGTGCGGCGACAGGTTTCATGGGCAACGAAAGCATTCTTGGTGGCAAGATTGCGAATGCGATTAACATCCACCAAGAGGCTTTTCATCTGACGCTTCAGTCAGTCATGATGCCTATCCTGTTTCTGATGAAGAGCCACAAGAAGCTCTTGGTCGTTGAGAACATGAGTGCGCTTTTTGGGTCTTGGAGCAGTTGTACTATCAGTGGCTTCAGTAGACGCATGGTGTGGTGCACGTGTAGTGCCAGCCAAAGGATACACCCGAGTGAATGCTTCAACTCCTTCAATGTTCTGTGAGAAACTCTGATGCTCTGCATTCTGAAGACTTAGAGGTTCCTTTGCAGGCTCAGGATAGATGGCTTCAGTAGAGATATCCACATCAGGCAGAAAAATCCTATGATTGCGAGCAGATGGCTGATATGAGATATTGGAGTGAAGTTTAATTAGCTGCATTACCCATGGGGCATAGAATTTCAAGCCAAACAGATCAGAGCCTGATGAAGCAAGTTGGCGGATGAATAAGTCCTGTGCATTGAAGCATTTTCCATGAAGAATATAGAAGACCAAAGTCTTCATTGCACCCTCAAGCTTGGCATTTGGAGAGTGCCCTTTGATGGGCCAGAGAGTTCGCCTGATGATGTGATAGATGGTTCTTGGCAGATACTCAAGGTCTTCAACGAAGAACTCTGTTGGATAAGCAGCATCTTGGGGCAATGGCTTCATCATGCTGAGCATCTGACTCATATCAGGCTCCGACCTCTTAAAGATGCTTTCAATAGCTTCACTATGCAGCTGACAGCCATGCTCGTAGAGATCGCCAGGAGTGGGTAAACCAGTGAGCTCAATGATGTCAAATGCATTGGCTTCGTGATGAACGTTTCCGGTCATCCACTCCAGGACCCAAGTCTTCGGATCTCTGCTGTACCCACGGATGTGAAGTGTGGCATAGAATTGGAGCAGCAGCTCTTCATTCCTATGCTCTTGGTCAGTAACGAACGACAGCAGTCCAACTTCCTTGAAGCAATCCAAAGCTTCTTCCAGACAGGGCAGACCAGCTATGGCTTCAATGTCAAGGCGCTTGTGTGGGAAGATGCGACCTTGGTTGTAAAGAATGCATGAGTAATAGCTTCGCTGAGGATAGCTCCAGAACCGATCAGATGATATCCTTTCCCTTGAGTAGGGGTTCCTGGAGCTATCAAAGAATGTGTTGTCTGCCCTGAAGCCATTGATATTGAAGGAGCCAGGTGCTGATCCAGGACCTAGGAACCTTGGCAATCTTGGGATTGGCTTCTGTACCTGAGGCCTGTGCTCAACATGATAGTCGAACTGGGGACCGACAGCAGACTCAGGAACAGAAGTGACGGGATCAGTGGCTTCGCTGTCTTCTTCTTCCGTTAGGGAGGGCTCCACATTAGCTTCATTGGTGGTTGTGGCAGCCGCAAGATTTTCAAGCACGTTCTCCTTGAGAACTGCTTCTTGGTGGGACAGTGGAGTGGCAACTTGTGGGACTTCATCTTCCGCGGCTGATGCAGCCGGATTGTCTTCAGCGGAGACTTGTGGCCTTAGACCTTTGCGAAGCCTGCGCAACGCAGGCGACGCCTGTGGAGTTGGAGTTGGCTGGGCCTCAAAGTCTTCTTCCTCTTGTGGGTGATCCGCCCATGAAGCATCATGTGCAATTGGCGTCAGTGGACGACCAATGCTGATGAGTTCGCTGTTCTGAGGAAGGACTGCACCATCTTCTACATGGTCATGTTGACCAATGTCTTCAGCAGCGATGGGATCAGCTGCTGGAAAGTCTTCGGCTTCATGAGCCTCTGTGGAAGCAGGCTCATGGATAGTCAGTTGGCGTTCAGCTTCAGGATAGACCATAGAAATGGGTTCAACTATCAAGGGCTCTGTGGGAGCAGCCCGATCTTTCTTGGTCTTCCTCTTCTTCTTGGAGGGGGCAGTTGGAGAGGCTTCAGAATGTTTCCTCTTCCTGACTTCAGCCTCAGCAGCCCTTGTCTTCTTGAGCTCTGAAGCGGTTGACCGGCTTTTTGGCTTCGAGCCAGTCAGTCTAGTTGGGAAGACAATCGGAACTGCCTCCTGCCTTGGTGCGTCAGGTTTAGCCGTAGCAGGCTTCTTCTTCTTCTTTGCGGCCATCCTGGGGTCGATGCCAGGATGCCCAAGGGCCTTGCGCTTCTCAGCCTCATTGTAGGCTTGCACACATCTGTCAGCCAGAGTCTTCATGCGCTCACGCGAACCCTGAGCTTCTGCATGTTTCTTTACAAAGGCTTCCTTGAGCTCGTGCATCATACTCTTGAAGTTCTTCACTTCCTGCACGCTGAGCTTGGCCATATGCTTCTTGAACTGAGCCTTTTCATAGTCAATCTTTTGCTTCAGTTCAACAACGCGCTGGGCAATAGCGAGTTCTGAAGCAATGGCGCCTTGGAAGGCGACACTGAGGCCAATTGGTAGCTGCAGGTCTTCAAAGCTGATGTTTGGCGTGTCAAACCACTCGTCAATGAAGTTGTGGATGATGGTCACATCAAAGAGAGGCAGATCATTGAAGATTTCTGCTTCTTCTTTGCTCTTGATGAGTTGCTCAAGAGCGTCATCTGCTAGATCTTCATCACTTGACAGATCAATGTCGTCATTGCGCAGAATGGCAGCAGCAGTTAGCTCTTGTCCGGTGTGAGACAGAGGCATCTTGACCTTCTGGGGCTTGGAGATGCGAGATAAGTCTTCGGACTGCACACTGTCTTCAGGAGGTGCAGTTGCCAGTGGCTTCGCCCGTGAGATTTTTGGTGAAGGGGCAGGCTTTGAAGCTTTAGGCTTCTTCGGCTTCTTTGTCTTCAGCACTGCAGGCGCTTCATCTGATTCAGCGTCAGCTGCAGGCTCATTCACTGCAGTCCCTTGAACTAAGATGCGGGTGATGAGGCCTTCAAGGTTGTAGAAAGGACCGATGACATTGGGTTCTGCATGTCATGTGCCATCTGCCCTTGGTGCTGAGGGACCAGGGTTGAAGTCTACCCCCAAAGTCTTCTTGTTCTGCTTCGCTGAGTTCTGGGCAAACTGGAAGTTGCGCTTGAACAAATTGTCGTCACGGCACCATAGTAGTGATGATGGGTGTGCATCAGCAGGCTGTGGCCCACGAACCATGCAGGGATAGAAGCCTTGAGCAATGGCTTCATCTCTGGACCTGGGTAGAAGATTCTTGTATAGGATGTCTCCCCACGGTCTTTTGATGGCATTTTTCTCAGCATATTCCTGGGTTACAAATCGGTATTTGAACCATTGTTCTGCCCAATATCTTCGAATCCATTGGATTCGGGTCTTGCGCTGATTGTAATCCTCTTCAGGATCTGTCTTGTACAGTTCTGAGAGTTCATCTGGCAGATCTCTGGATGTTTCTCCACGACGCTTTCTGCCACCCTTCCTTGCTGCTTTCTCTGAAGCCATAAACTTTAACTTGAAAGGCTTCAACACGTTCAAAGGCTTCAAAGGTTTTCGCTTGCTGGACCAACAGGAACTGGCTTCAGGAGAATTAATGTGATGCTGTAAGAATTCTGTAAATGAATGCAGACTATGAGAACCAAAGGATTCTCCCACGGACATGTACCTGTGACAGCATTAAGGTGCGAGGGAAGGGGAAGAGGTCATATGCATTCTCAGAAGATTTTGAAGATAAATCAGTTTAGAAGACATTGACCTCATCGTGCGAAGACATTCACTCATAGATAAGGAGTTGGTTCCAGATTTGTACGAATCCACAGATCAGTACAAGTGAGGAATCTAACTACTTTGTGAAGCATAAGTGAATATACTAGGCATGTTATGAGATGCAGTATGAGAGAGATCTAACTTGTGTGAATAGAAACTGCTTGTGGTAGAAAGTGACAAATCCATAGGATCAACGGTGCTGTAAAAAGGAAGTTTTATTTACCACACTAAGAACTGCTAGACTAAGTGGAAGATGAGGCTGAGCAGTTCGATCTTCCGTGCCCTAACTTGGCGACGGAGGACACCTACGGCGACGGCGGAGAGGACGATGTCCGCGGTCGGCGTGAAGACGGCGTCGGAGAGGTTGCGGCAGCGAAGCGCTTCGTCACCGGCGTCGTCGAGGGCTAGCGGTGGTGCTAGGGTTCATGCGAGAGTGAAAGAAGAGATAATGACCGCTGTGAAGTGTGTATTTATAGGTACATGGGCGGCACTGCGCTATTACACAGGTGCCCCTGGCGATTCGTATCTGAGGAACACGTGGCCATTATGCGGAATTTTGGGGTTTGTTCCACGTCCCACGCACGCCTTGATTGTCGGGTGGTCGTTCCTACTTCTCCGGGTTTCATGTGGAGGAATGAGCATTGAAAACGGACTTAATGGTTGTCTCTGTATCTTCTGCTGACAAGGACGCAGAGAAGACATTCGACAGTTTCAATAGAATGCATATGATTTGGAGAGATAGAATTTGAGATAGAAAGCATAGAGAGGTTAGGGTCCGATCACATTCACTTAGTTCAAAAGATTCAACAATGAAGACATAGCTATAAGTGAATGCTGTAGAGGACAGAACACTAATATATATATA